>NW_022437034.1:1494283-1688956 GCF_009761245.1 Sapajus apella | reverse complement strand
TACTCGGGAGGCTGAGGCAGAGAATTGCTTGAACCTGGGAGGTAGAGGTTGCAGTGAGCCAAGGTTGTGCCACTGCACTCCAGCCTGGGGGACAGAGCGAGATTCTGTCTCAAAAAAAAAAAAAAAAGAAGGGTGCATAGTAGGTGTATATATTTATGGGGTACATGAGGTGTTTTGATACAGGCATGCAATGTGAAATAAGCACATCATGGAGAATAGATTCGTGGAGAATCCATACCTTCAAACATTAATCCTTTGAGTTACAATCTAATTAAACTTTTAAAGTTATTTAAAAATATACAGTTATTATGGACCTTAGTCACCCTGTTGTGCTATCAAATAGTAGGTCTTATTCATTCTTTCTTCTGGTTTTTTTTGTGCCCATTAACTATCCCCATCCTCCCACTACCCTTCCCTGCTTCTGGTAACCGTGCTTCTACTATGCCCATGAGTCCAATTGTTTTGATTTTTAGATCTCACAAATAAGTGAGAAAATGCGATGTTGGTCTTTCTGTGTCTGGCTTATTTCACTTAACATAATGATTTCCAGTTCCATCCACGTTGCAGATAACTGGATCTCATTCTTTTTTATGGCTGAATAGTACTCCCTTGTGTACATGTACCACATTTTCTTTATCCATTCATCTGCTGATGGACACTTAGGTTGCTTCCAAATCTTAGCATTGTAAACAGTGTTGCAACAAACACAGGCGTGCAGATAGAACCTGGGATCTTTATTCATGTGGCAAAAATTTATGGTGGTGTCTGCTGGGTGTCTGACAGGGGCTGGAGATGAGTAGCTTCCAATTCAGCTCCAGGATCCATTTGTGGAGCAGCTGCTATGGGCTGGGCTGAAATTTGGCATTACATTTACTCCCCTCAAACCCACTTTACAAATGCAGAAACAGACTTAGGTGCAGGTATTATTATAATAAGAAACTTTTCCAAGGGTACCACCCGGTGAGTGCCTGAACTGGTTAATTCTTGTCCCCATTCTCCTGGGAGAGCGCGGAGCTGGTGGGGCTCCCCGCCCCCCGCCTCCCTCCTGAAGCCCTCCTGTTTTCACAGCTACCTTTCATCCCCTTCTCAGGAAAGTCCAGGGTGTTGGACCCCAGGCTGGGGTAGGCAAAGATGAGAAGGGGGGACAGACGCTGGCATGTGGGGTACGGGAGATTCGCGCGGAATAATGGGACGCAGCTGCCAGGGCTGCAGTGGGCGGAGAAGCGTGTCCCCTACTTCGGAGGGGCGCTTGGGGGGCGCTGTGTGGGGACAGGTGCACGGGTGCCATGACGACTGCGCCGCGCGAGCCCCCTCCTTCCCCTGGCCAGGAGGTGCGAAGCGGCGGGCGTCTGAGCCAGGCGGACAGCAGCGCTGTGCGGGAGCCGGTCAGTCCGAGGGGAGGGAAACTGGCCAGGGTCTGGGGCCTGGGAGCGCATACCCCCTGCCGGCTCCCCGCCCGCCTCTTCTCGGACAGACCTGCTGCCCAGAGAGCGCAGAAGCAGGGGCTTGGGCCCTCGCCCACCGGCCCGAAGGGACCCGCTGCCTCCAGCCATCGGAGACCGCTGGAGCCCGCAACAGGGGGCAGCATGGAGGGTGAGTGGTCCCGGGGCTGGGGGCCAGCAGTGGGGCGAGGTACCGACTCTGGGGCATGGGGCCGAGGGAGAGGAGAGGGGCCAGGCAGCTGATCACCCATGTCTGTCCAGAGCCAGACGATGTGACACTCTGTGTGTGACAGAGACAAAGACACTGAGAGAGGGAGAGAGACACCTGAGGTGCCCATGTGTTCATGGATGTGTGTGTGTGTGTGTGTGTGTGTGTGAGAGAGAGAGAGAGAGAGAGAGAGAGAGAGAGACAGACAGACAGAGACAGACAGAGTCAGAGGAATAGAAAAACCTGGGGGTGCTCTGTATTCATGTTGTGCATGTTTGTGTGTGTGTGTGTGTGTGTGTGTGCGCGCGCATGTGACAGAGAGAGACAGAGACATAGAGACAGACACTGAGAGAGAGACAAAGACTTGGGGTGCCTCTGTAATGTTGTGCATGCGTGTGTGTGTGTGAGAGACAGAGAAAATGAGAGATAGACAGAGACAGAGAGAGACCGAGAAAGGCTTGGGGGTGCCTCTGTATTCATGTTGTGCATGTTTGTGCGTGTGTGTGTGTGTGTGTGTGTGAGAGAGAGAGAGAGAGAGACATGGAGAGACAGAGAGACACACAGAAAGACCTGGGGGTGCCTCTGTATTCGTGTTGTACATATGTGTGTGCATGTGTGTATGTACAAGAGATGTACACACACACACACAGAAAGAGAGAGACCTAGAGATGCCTCTATGTCCCTGTTGAGTGTATGCATGCACACAGTCCCTGCTGTCTGAGCAGAGAATCATTTGAGACCAGGTACAGAGGTGAGGACAGCTTGGTTATTAGCTTCAGAGGAATTGTCACCGACTTTGCCTGCTTCAAGGAGTAGAGGTTGTGGGGGAGATGGGATTCTAGAGGTGATACCCTCCATGCAGAGAGAATTTCTCTCCCTAAGCAAAGGAGAGTGAACTATGGACCTCACCTTCAGAATTTTAAGGGATAGTGGCCCCCAAGGCATAAGGCTACCTGCTCCCACCTTACCAGAACCCTCTTTCAGCCGTTGTGGACAAGAGGAACCATGTTTAGGCTGACAGCCTGGAAAACCAAGGGCAGGTCCACTGTCTTGCTGGGTGTCTTTGAGATGGTGCCTGAACCTCTCTGTGCCACTGGTCACCTGTCTGTCAAATGGAGGAACTTAACATTCAACTGGCTTCACGGGGTGCCTGTGAAGTTAAATAAGATGTGTTGTACAACACGCCAGTATGAGATAGCTGCTGCAAGAGGTAATAAACCCCAAAATTCCAACCAGTAATTGCAAACACTGCTGTTAAAAAAGAAAATTGAATTTTATAGAAAATCTTGTGAGGCTGCACTTGTAGTTTTCCAGTGAGCCAGGGTATGAAAAGCACACACACAAAAGAGGCACGAAGGAATCAATAATCCCAGAGGAATCTGGAAGATTGGCAGGATCTGTAAGAATAGCGTTAGCAAAGTGCTGAAGCTCCAGTGAACAGAAGTCAGGGGGAAATTGGCAAAGGCAAGAGCAAAGAGCTTTCAGTGTCTAAGTAAGAATAACAGGAAGGAATCTGCTCTGGCTTGGGCTCGAAGGCAGGCAGACAGAGCAAGACACAGGCTATTTTACTTCAATTTGTGGAATAAAGACATAAGGAGGAAATTGAGACCCAGGATAGTCCAGTGATCGGAAGAAAACATCAAGCTCACTCACTGCACCCCAGACACACGACATCTTAGGGGCCCAGAGGTATTTACAGGTGTAATCATCGCTTTCGAGGAAATTATAGAGAATAAAGGAAGTGCCAGAAAACGGAAGATGGGCGGATGTCCTGATTTTCAAAAAAGGGAGGAAATACAGATTTTTTATTTAATAAACTTCTACACTGCTAAGATTAGTATTGACCTCTATTAAAATTCCAGAAGAAATTACCAAGCACTGTGTACACTTAGGAGATAATAAAGCACTCGCACAGCTCAGAATTTTTCGAAATTCCGAGCTATACACTTGCAAAGATGTTTGCCTGAGCATGTTCATCACAGTGCAGAATTGGAAACCATCTAGATATCCATAAATTAAGTAAATTAAATAAAAAAGGAGACACACTTGCAATGACATACTATGCAGACATTAAAAACTGTACTTAGAATTTTCTTTATTGACATGGAAATCTGTTCACTACCTACTGTGAGTAATTTAAAAAAATAGTTTTTGAATGCATGTGTAGTAATGATCTCCTTTATGCAAAATTACATAGGTTTATTATTGGAAATATGTGTATATACATATACAAGTATATATGCAAAGAGGTGGTCACTAGCATCTTTGTTTGATTCTCCTGCTTCTGAAGCAGACCCCAAGACAAAAGCTTGGGTAGAGGGAGTTTATTTGGGTGATGATGCCAGGCAGTGGAAGTGAGGGAATGAGGAGAGTGAGAAAAAGAGGCCGAGCGCAGGGTCTCACGCCTGTAATCCCAGCACTTTGGGAGGCCAGGATGGGAGGATCACGAGGTCAAGAGACCAAGACCATCCTGGCCAACATGGTGAAACCCCATCTCTACTAAAAATACAAAAATTAGCTGGGCCTGGTGGCATGCACCTGTAGACCTGCTACTCGGGAGGCTGAGGCAGAACAATCGCTTGAACCCAGGAGGCGGAGGTTACAGTGAGCCGAGATCATGCCACTGCATTCCAGCCTGGTGACAGAATGAGACTCTGTCTCCAAAAAAGGGTGGTGGGGGGAAAGGCGAGAAATGGGTGCATTAATGAGCTGGTTTTAGCTGCAGGCAACTGGGGGACTCTATCCTGCTGGGGACACTCTGAGAAAAGTGCAGAGGGAACCCGAGGTTTACCCCACCTGAGAGGTGGTGTTGGCTGCTTCCCCTCCCCACTGGCTGAGGGTTGCCCCACTTCTGCAGTTTTGGGCTATCCCTGTTTGTGACTTCAGAGAGAGCAGAGTAGAGAGACTCCCAGGTGCAGACTTGGTGGGGTGCTGAAAATTAGAGGAACCATTCATCCCAGCTGAAATCTTTGGACCAAGATGTGGCAGGCAGAGAGCATCACAAACACAGGGCGTATCTCTGAATGTGAGGATTTTGTCATATTTACTCTCTCTTTCACAGTGCTCAGAATTTTTTGTTGTTGTTTTTGTTTGAGAAGGAGTCTCGCTCTATCCCCCATACTGGACTGCACTGGCACGATCTCAGCTCACTACAGCCTTGCCTCCCGGGTTCAAGCAATTCTCCTGCCTCAGCCTCCTGAGTAGCTGGGATTACAGGCATGTGCCACCACACTTCACTAATTTTTGTGTTTTTAGTAGAGACGGGGTTTCACCATGTTAGTCAGGCTGGCCTCAAACTCCTGATCTCATGATCCACCTGCCTCGGCCACCCAAAGTGCCAGGATTACAGTCGTGAGCCACCGTGCCTGTCCTAGAATTCTTTTATAATAAGCACAATAAAACAAAAAAGCATTTTCGAAAAGAAAGAAAATAATGTATTGTTTATTAGGAGTCTATATTAGTACTCACTGAGAACAAATCCAGGAGCTCAAACAACTGAACATCAAGAAAACAAAAAACCCAATTAAAACATGGTAAGGGATCTGAATAGACATTTCTTGAAAGTGCTCAATATCACTAATGATTAGGAAAATGCAAGTTAAAACTGCAATGAGACATCATCTCATACCTGTCGGGGTGGCTTTTACCAAAAAAGACGAAAGGTAAGTGTTGGCAGAGAGAAGAGAGGACCCTTGCGTGCTGTTGGTGGGAGTGTAGTAAGTTAGCACAGCCATTATGGAGAACAGTATGGAGCTTCCTCAAAAAACTAAAAATAGAATTACCATAGGATGGAGCAGGCTCATTTCTGGGTACTTACCCCAAAATTTGAAATTAGTTACTTGAAGAAATGTCTGAACCTCACGTTTATTGCAGCACTATCCACAATAGCCAGGCTATGGAATTCACCTAAGTGTTTATCAACCAATGAATGGATGAGGAAAATGGGGTATGTATACACAATGGAATCCTATTCAGCCTTTAAAAAGACAGAATTGTGTCATTTAAAACAACATGGACAAAACTGGAGAACATTATACTACCTAAACTAAGTCAGACACAGAAAGACAAATACCACATGTTCTCACTTATATATTGAATCTAGAACAATAGAACCCATAGAAGCAGAGAGTAGAATGGCTCTGGAGTTGGGGAGAATGGGGTGATGGTGCTCAAAGAATATAAAATCTCAGTTAGACAGAAGGAATAGTTTTCTATTTATTGCACAGCATAGTGCATAGAGTTAATAATAGAGTACTGTACATTTCAAAATTGCCAAGATGGCTGGGTGCAGTGGCTCATGCTTGTAATCTGAGCACTTTGGGAGGCCAAAGTGGGCAGACCATTTGAGGTCATGAGTTTGAGATCAGCCTGGTCAACATGGTGAAACCGCAACTCTACTAAAAATACAAAAATCAGCTGAGTGTGGTGGCACACACCTGTAATCCCAACTACTCAGGAGACTGAGGCAGGAGTACTGCTTGAGCCTGGGAGGTGGAGGTTGGAGTCAGCTGAGATCATGCCACTGCACTCCAGCCTGGGCGACAGAGCAAGACTCTGCCGCAAAAAAAAAAAAAAAAAAAAGATTGATGCTGGGTGCAGTGGCTCATGCCTGTAATCTGTGCACTTTGGGAGGCTGAGGCGGTGGATCACCTGAGATCAGGAGTTTAAGACCAGGCTGGTTGCCGGGTGCGGTGGCTCAAGCCTGTAATCCCAGCACTTTGGGAGGCTGAGGCGGGTGGATCACGAGGTCAAGAGATCGAGACCATCCTGGTCAACATGATGAAACCCCGTCTCTACTAAAAATACAAAATATTAGCTGGGCATGGTGGCGCGTGCCTGTAATCCCAGCTACTCGGGAGGTTGAGGCAGGAGAATTGCCTGAACCCAGGAGGCGGAGGTTGCGGTGAGCTGAGATCGCGCCATTGCACTCCAGCCTGGGTAACAAGAGTGAAACTCTGTCTCAAAAAAAAAAAAAAAAAAAAAGACCAGGCTGGTCAACATAGTGAAGCTCTGTTCTCTAAAAATACAAAAATTAGCTGGGTGTCGTGGTATACATTTATAAGCTACTTAGGAGGCTGAGGTATGAGAATTGCTTAAGCCCGGGAAGCCGAGGTTGCAATGATCCAAGATCTCTGCACTCCAGCCTGGGCAACAGAGTGAGACTCCATAAATCTTGCTTAAAAAAAGCAAAAACTAAAACTAGAACTAAATTTCAGATGTTTCCATCACAAAAAATAGGTATTTGATGGATATGTTAACTGGCTTGATTTATGACTCTACTTTGCATTCATAAATTATACCGTCGCTTTGTATCCTCAAAATGTATACAATTATAAATTGTCAATGTACAATAAAAACCTTAAAACTTATTTTAAATCTATAAAAAATAAAAACCAAGTCAATACCATCTGGAGCAACTGTTCATGAGACACCACTGGTTGGTAAACGTTTCTGTAACTCCACCCAGCTGTTAATTTTATATAGCTATTCACAAAGTGTGCACGTTTTACTAAATAGTGTTTCCAAAACAGAAGAACAAATCAAGCTAAACCTACTGAGTTTCCTCTTCCAGAATGGGTTTCTGAGAGGAAAAAAGATGAATACAAAAGTTCAGCAGGATACTGCCAAGATCTCTCAGAAAAACCTTGTGGCTTGATTGAAAGCCGTGGGAGGGATGCTGGAGGACCAAAATGCGGGCCTCATGAAAGGCTTGATAGCAGCCTACGGCTCCCTAGAAATCCAACCCTGACATGACATCAAGAATTTAGAGGGAAAATAAGAGGCATGCTTATCAAATCTGTGGATAGGAACCATAACACCCACAAGGCAATAAAGTCAAGATTTAAGGTTATCTCAACATAACAAAATGCTGGATTAAAACCAAGAAAATGAATGGTACATGTAAGTGAAATGTAAAGTCCTGAATTTAGATCTCAGAAAAATTAATGGCATCTATTTAAGACGGGGGAGAGCTGGCTTATATTCTTGAGGGAAGTTATAGGGTAGGGTGGGGGGTGGGTAGGGGAGGTACCAAGATGGGCTCACCATGAGATAGGCCTGGAGTCCCTCTTGCTGAATATCCTGAGATGTTGGGGTGGGGAGAGGGGGATGATTCTGGGGACAGGGGCTCACTCTTGTTCTGGCTCCTGGGAGCAGAACTGGGACCTGTGAGGGCAAGTTGCAGTAAGACAATTCAACTCAATCTCAGGAAGAACTTTCTGTCACTCAGGGCTGGTCTAGCGTCTGTCTCCTCACCAGTTCCCATATCCAGCTTGAGCAAGTGGGGGCTGACAGGTCTGATGACAGACTAGGGGACAGAAGAGAGAATTATTGGGTGGCTGGACGAAAACGACGGCCTGGAGGGGTCTCTGAGGGCCCAGACGCCTTCACCCAACACCTAGAGACAGGCACTACAGTACGCCAAGCCCCCTGCAGAGGTGCTACGGTCAACCACGCGGTAACCCTCATTTGCCTTCCTCATTTGGTGCTTAAGTGTGATGTTATGCTGTGGGACAAGTCAGCAGAAGGGCAGCAAATCAGATCCATTCCCCAGCCCGAACCCAGCCCAACCCCAGCCTTTCCGGGAGCCCCCAGGTGCCTCCACAGCTGCCTTCCCAGCCTGGAAGTTCTGTGGCTGAGAGAGGCCCAAAGGCTGGGAGGATATACACCCACACTGGCTGGAAGTGGGCACAGCTGTGGGGAAGTGGCCATGTGGGGAAGGGGATCACTGGAGAGAAGAGGGGACAGGAGTATACCAGCTGGTGTCCCTTCAGCACAGGACACAGTAGAGCTTAGAAGTCCAGGTGGATGCCACTTTTTCATATACCCCTTGGAAATGGTGCTGCCAGAGTCTCTGTGCACTGTCCTTTCCTACAAAGCATATCATCATCCTGGGGCTGCCCACCCAGCCTGGGAATTGAGCAGGGAGAAAACATCACCCCCATTTAGTACATGATAAGACTGAGGCCCAGGGGGCACAGATTGCCCTGGTTTGAACTGCAGCAGGTCTGCACAAATGGTCTAGATTCTGGGGACACTGTTGCACTGCAGCCTCTATGAAGTCTAGCTTTCTAGCTTTGTCCTGAAGATCTTCCACGCCTTCCTGTCTTACTGGGAGGGGAGAATGAGAGGGGCCTCAGCTGCTGCTGGGGAAGCAGAGGCCAGATGGGTGTAGGCCTGGTTCTCACTGGGTCCATGATCTGTTTGATGGCAATCTGTCCTGCTTCCAGCAATGAGTTGAGGAGATATTCTTACAGTGAGTATTTCTACTACGATCATTGGGTGGCCCATTGTACTGTAAAAACCTTGGGCTATTAGAGCCAGCAGGTCCATGAAGGCAGCTGCTCAACCCTGAGAACAAATGAAGAAATTGAAGTACAGTGAGTGGAACTGACAGCACAAGCTAACTTTGATCAGATCTCTATAAGACACAAACATAAAGAATTAGCCTGTAATCGCAGCACTTTGGGAAGCTTGGGTGGATGGATCACCTGAGGTCAGGAGTTTGAGACCAGCCTGGCCAACATGGTGAAAGCTGTCTTTACTAAAAACACAAAAATTAGCTGGGCGTGATGGTGGGCACCTGTAATCCCAGGTACTTGGGAGGCTGAGGCAGGAGAATTCCTTGAACCTGGGAGGTGGAGGTCACAGTGAACCCAGATCGTGCCTCTGCACTCCACTCTGAGCAACAGAATGAGACTCCATCTCCAAAAAAAAAAAAAAAAAAAAGGATAAAAAAATGTCTCTCATGTTTAAAAGCTTTTCGTAGCTCTCTTGTTAATAACTGAAATTGCATCATTAGAGCTTTTCTTTTTCTAATTTAATGTCTGACTCCTTTTGAAATGCAAAAGCCTAAAAGAGACACAGCACTTTGTTATAAGTCATTTCCTCATCCATGTGAACAAGTTTATCAGAATATTTCCTAAAAGATTCTGCTAGGGATGGGGAGGGAGAGAACATAAGTAACCGAGGACTCCAAGAGGTGATGCCTTGTTAGGAAGTAATGGATCTCAAAGGGGTTAGGTGTCCTCTTCTATTACTTCTCAGTTGAGCCCAGAGTGACCCTGGTTCTGCCTCTGGCCACTGTGTGCCTGCTTCTTCAGGCAAGGTTTTAGATGATATATGCACTGTTCATAAAGTGTCAGCTTTGTAGCAGAAGCCTCAGGAAGGCAAAGTTCCCTCCAAATCAAATATCCCTAATTGCTGCTAATGGACCCTAGAGGTCTTTATATGTGACCCAATGATACCCAAAGAGGATGAGAAAATGGTTGGAGGTGGCAGAGCCTAAGGAGGCACTCAGACTCAGAACAGGTCTCCTGGCTTATTTGATGCACCCTGAATCCCAGAGCCAACCAAAACCTGGAGGTCCTCACTACTGCACCCTGTATTCTGAGAACAAGTCTCTTTTGGTCTTTGAGTTTTAATTTTCCTGTGAAATGCAGATAATTCTCCTTTCCTTGTCAGAGATAACTTGATGTTTTACAAAACATATTTCAATCATAATGGAAATACCGTCTAATAGAGCCTATGGGATACAGCTAAAGCAATGCTTCTAGGAGGATTTATGGCCTTTAGTACCTAACTTACCTATCAACATTCATTAATCATCTTTATGTTCTAGGTCCTGTGCCAGAAAATGAGGAGCATTTTGAGCTGAACAAGGCATGTTTTCTACCCTTAAGACATTTCTAGTTTAATTAAAAGAAAAAAAAAATCTCTACGCTTAGCTGAAGTGAAATGTGACCAGCCCTGCAGGTAAACTGAACCTGCAGACCTTGAGGAAGCAGACAGCCATTGAACCCAGAAAGGAGCTCCAGGGCATATGTTTAGCCTTTCCGAGAGAGAGAGGGAAATCTCTTCATGCCCCCTTTACTTTCCTCTCTTCTCCCACCTTAAGCCTCTTCTACCTCCACCTTCCAAGGCCTGGAATTCTTTTACAGAGACTAAGAGTATAGGCTCAGTATGTGATAAAATCAGTTCAGTTTTCACTGTGAGGGAAATGACTTGTATCAGAACCTTTTCTGAATACAGGTTTTGATGGGTAAAACCAGAGACCCCCTGGAGGAAGCAAGGAGATATAAAAAAGCCCCAGAGTAGAAATATAAAGATGGGCTTACTTGGGGGATCCTGACGGCTGTATTCGCAACTCAGCCCTCAAAATCTTTGGCCTTTGCCAACCCAAATGATTCTTGGAAGGGCAACCTGCTCTCACTCACCAAAAAGAGGCCAGGCTTGTAAAATCCATGTTGCTGTGGTGGGTGTCTGGGGTGGATAGGCTTTGGTTCCGCCTGCAAGAGGAACAGTAGGAGGTTGCAGGTCTCAAGAGGCCTCCTTCCTCCTAGATCCCCTGCCACATCCACTTTTTACTCTCGTAAGCAGTGCTAAGAAACGTTTTGCCAAGGCTTGCTTCCCTAGGAACAAACCCAAATGAACTGAAACCACACTGCGACCTCTCGCTTCCCCACCGCTGCCTGGCAGACAGCTAATGCAGTCAATAAGCAGTCTGGAGTTCTGCAAGGCCCTTTGTAATTTACTCTGCTGTCTCTCTGAATATATTAACAACCCATGAGGTTGGGAGAGGCAAGAAGCCCAGGTCTTCCACATTTGAAAGCCAAGGAGAACACAGGGATGAAATAGATCTTCCCAGTTTTCTTGGGAATACCAAGGGGTGACATGGAAGCTTAGGGCCCACTATCATCAGTCTCCCAGCCACGCCAAACTATACTTCCCTTTAAAAACTGTACAAAAGCAGCTTTAAGACAAGTTCCCAAGCTTCTCCTCCAAACCAAGTTTCCCAATCCCCCAACCTCTCTTTTTTTTCTTTTTTCAAGGTGGAGTCTCACTCTGTCGCCCAGGCTGGAGTGCAGTGGTGCAATCTCAGCTCACTGCAACCTCTGCCTCCCAGGTTCAAGCAATTCTCCTGCCTCAGCCTCCCGAGTAGCTGGTTACAGGTGCCTGCCACCACACCCAGCTAATTTTTGTATTTTAGAAGAGACAAAGTTTCACCTCGTTGGCCAGGTTGATCTCGAACACCTGACCTGGTGATTCGCCTCCCTCGGTCTCCCAAAGTGCTGGGATTATAGGCATGAGCCGCTGTGCCCGGCCTCCAACCTCTTATAAGCAGTCAGTGACCAGTCATGCTTTCTGATTCCCAGGTCAGTGTCCCTTCCCTTCTGCATCAGCATAGTCTCTGAAAGATTACATGGCCTGTTAAGAGACAGCACGTGGGATGGTGTTGTGGAGGGAGGTGAGCACAAACATCTAGGGAACAGGAACCTTGGGGGTCTGTGGTGCTACCCCTGCCCATCTCTACCACTTTCTCTGACCCTGGGATTCTGAACCTGGACTCCGCAGACTCACAGGAGGTCCATGGATGACTAATTTTAATCCCCTTGTATTCACCAAGACACTAGGGTTACAATCAATATAGAAACAAGTGCTGGGTGACCTAACCAACACTAGGAATTCATTGGAAGGGTGTTGGGAGGTCATCCAAGGGACGGAAAAGCTGTATTACAAAGACTCAGAGGCAAATCCAAAGCAGATGAGGTCTGATTGGCATCCTCTGGCCAGGGGTTGGTGCAGACTCCTGATGGACAGTCCCTCAAAAGCTCCGTGTGAGGAGGTGGCTGATTCCCCAGGGGAAAAATCAGTACTCTAGAAAGAAGGGGTCATGGATGCAGGGTGAGCCCAAACCGTGATACTCAACACCCCCCTGAAAGTGTGTGTCAATATCCAGGGCTCTTTTTGGGACAGGATCCATTGCTTTTGGAGACCATACATTCCTCCAGACAGGAACCATTTATTGGCATAACAAAAGGAAGCCCTAGGAAAGCACCTGTGAAGGAATCAAAATGCATCAGGGACTCAAAGAATTTGGTGACCCCCGCAAAATGTGAAGCCGCACTAAACCTGACTGTGAGTGCCCGGAGGGCAGGGACTGTGTGGTTCAGTGGTTCTCAAATCTGGCTACACATAGAAATCACCAGGGGAGTTTTTTTGAAAAATGCCAGTGCCTGAACAACCCCATCCCCACCCCATCACCCATACCTCCCTACCACCTTCTAGAGATTCTGATCCAGTTGGAAGGGGCGGGATCTGTATTGTTAAAAGCCAGGTGATTTTGATGAGTCAGGGCCAAGAACCAGTGACATCATCAGTATTTTATCACAGCTATCAGAGTTTCCTTCTGATTAGAAAGGTTAAATGCAAGCTAGAAAAACTGAAAATAAAAATCACTTTAGGAAATACCACCCCTTGTGGACAAACACTGTTATTTTTTCTGTCATCTACAGTTCACATAAACATATGCTTTTTATACAGAATACGGACTTACAATGCATGTACGTACTATTTTTGGGGGGTGGGGGCAGAGTCTTGCTCTGTCACCCAGGCTGGAGTGCAGTGGTGTAATCACAGCTCATTGCAGACTTGACTTCTCAGGCTCAAGCAATCTCCCACCTTAACCTCCTGAGTAGCTGGGACTACAGGCAATGGCTACGATCCTGACACACTGCAACCTGCCTCAGCCTCCAACCCTCATTGCATTTCCAATACAATCCACACTCCTTAGCAGGGCCTCTGAAACACTGCATGGTCTGATCCCTGCTGACATCTCTCTGGCCTCACTCAGTGCCACTCTCCCCTTTGCCCATTACGCACTGGTCACTTTGCCATCCACTTAGCTCCTCACACACTCCTGCTTCTTCCAACCCCAGGGGCTTTGCTTGCCCCTTCTTTTAGCTCTCTATGGGAAGACAGCATTTATGCGTAATGGGCTGAGGCAGGTGGATCACCTGAGGTCAGGTGTTTGAGACCAGACTGACCAACATGGTGAAACACCGTTTCTACTAAAAATACGCAAAATTAGCCAGATGTGGTGGCGTGCACCTGTAATCCCAGCTACTCGGAAGGCTGAGGTAGGAGAATCACTTGAACCCGAGAGGCAGAGGCTGCAGTGAGCCAAGATTGCAGCCACTGCACTCGAGTCTGGGCCACAGGAGTGAAATTTTGTCTCAAAAAAGAAAAGCAATGAGGGGTCTGGGCAATAATCCTTAGTGTCTGCTGAAAATACTGTTAAAAACCCATGGCACAGTGGCTCTTGCCTGTAATGCTAGCACTTTGGGAGGCCAAGACAGGAGGATTGCTTAAGCTTAGGAGTTCAAGACCAGCCTGGGCAACATAGTGAGACCTCATCTCTACAAAATAACCTTAAATTAACCCAGCTTGATGGTGCATGCCTATAGTCCCAGCTACTCAGGAGGGTGAGGCAGGAGGAATTGCTTAAGCCCAGGAGGCAAAGGTACCTCACCTGAGTCCCCTAATTGAGACTAGCACCACACAGAGAATGGCCACTGGATATAATCTGATCAGGACTCTAGATCTGACTACCAAGTACAGGGGACGGAGAGCAGAACATGTAAAATGACATAATGAGGGAACAATTAGCAAAATCCAGTCTGCAGAAGCTCTATAGACCAATGACAGCCCATACGACACATATGCTGCAGAGGGGAAAAGAGACAGAGGGAAAACCTGTGAACTAAAAGAGACTTCGGCGTCACATGGACCAAATGCAATATGGGGATGATGGTAGATTTTATCATAATGGACCCTAGTGAATCACAATTCCATGTCCACACCTCTTCTGCAATGCCATGTTGCTTTCTTTCCTATCAAGAGGTGAAACTATTTCTCCACTGGCTTGAAACCGGGCATCCCTAGTGACTTGCTTTGGCCAATAGAATGTGACAGAGATGATGGGAAAATTGCAGAATCCAGGTCTTGCTCTCTTGGAACCCTGAGACCAGTGTTCTCTGAAGAAGCCCACACAAGCTTCCTGGAGGATGAGAGGCTACGTAGAGAACTGGGACATCCCAGCCAATTGTCAGCACTAATCACCAGCCATGTGAGGGACATCTTGGACCTCCCAGCCCCAGCTGAGCCAGCAGATAACTGCAGCAGCTGCACGAGTGTCCCAAGAGAGAAGAACTACGAAGATTGCCAAGCCACAGTGCCATACCATTAAATTTTGGGGTGGTTCATGACATAATAATAGGTAATAGAAACAGAAATCTTGCTTGGATCCTCACCCAAACAAACCAACTATTTAAAAAGTTATGAAATAATCAGGAAATTTTGCTGGATGCCAGATATTTAATGCCATAATGACATAGTTAATTTTGTTAGGTTTGATAATGATGGACATCACATTTTAAACTTATTTTTAGTATTTATTTATTTATTTATTCGAGATGGAGTCTCACTCTGCCGCCCAGGCTGGAGTGCAATGGTGCGATTTCAGCTCATTGCAACCTCCGCCTCCTGGGTTCAAGCAATTCTCCTGCCTCGGCCTCCCAAGTAGCTGGGATTACAAGTGCCCACTGCCACGCCTGACCAATGTTTTGTATTTTCAGGAGAGACAGGTTTCACCATGTTCGCCAGGCTAGTCTTGAACTCCTGACCTCAGGTAATCTATCTGCCTCGGCCTCCCAAAGTGCTGGGATTACAGGTGTGAGTCACCACGCCTGGCTGAGTCCCTATTTTTTAAAGGTACAAACTGAAACATTTATGGATGAAAAGAGTAATGTCTGGTATTTGCTTCAAATAATCCAAAGAGAAGCGGGGATGTGGATGAAGCAACTCCAGGCCTCAAGCTGATAACTGTTGAAAGCAGATGATGTATACATGGGGGTTCTTTATATGAATCTCTCTAATAACAGCTCATTAAACTTTATATTCTTGTGTATGTTTATTATAATATTCTCTCTCCTACATGTTAGACATTTTCCATATTAAAATAAAGATGTTTGAGTGCAATTGGAAGTCCTTGGAAGGCCTAAGCATGGGGGTATCATCTCTCATCAAACATCACAGGAAGTTTGCAGCTTCTCTGCCTCCCAGCAGAGTCCCTCTGCCCCATCCCAACACTCACCACAGTGCCCCCTCCTGTTCCCTGCAGCCCCGATGGTGCCAGCTCACTGGCCTTGCTCCTACGAGGATCTCTAGCCTCCTGACCCCCAGCCTCCAATGAGCCTCCAGGCCAGTGGCTGAGTTCTGGATGTGACAGAAAGATTCCAGAGGGACTCTTCATCCCCTGGAACAGGCTACATTCAGTCCCAGAGGAAGGCAGGAGGAGAGCTTATGAGACATCATGAGTCACCCCAACTAATGACTTCCCAGAAGCGCTGTGGTTGGACACTGAGTCTTCACTTCGAAACAAGGCTGAGGAAGGACACACCAAAGCTTGGTCCTTATTCAGAGACGCACAGAGCAGAGCCAGCTCAGCTGCAGCCTCACTGTGGGACCTTGAGCAAGCCATGGAACCTCTCTGACCTTCATTTCAAATGAAGCTAACACCTTAGGGGAATTCAGTGAGGGTTTTTATTTTATTTTACATTTTTTTCTTTGCTCTGGTCAAGATGGCATCAATGAGGGTTTTAAAAAAAATACAAAAGAAAACAAATGAGGCTAATATTTAATGACTTACATCATGGGCTGGCTCAGAGAGCTAAATAAAATAATAGATGTGGAAGTGCTTTGTTAAATGCTACACAGGTGGAACAGCTGATCACAGGACGGGAGGAGGTGAAGGTTGAGCAGGAGCCTCTGTTTTGGATGCTCTACTGAATGTGATGTGCCTCTGTTCCTTAGCCCTGGTTCCGAGTCTCCCTTCATTCTCCGTTTCTCTACTGCCTTCTTGCCTTTCTCAACTAAAGTTCCATGGAGGAGATGAACAGGAACATCAGCAGAGAGTTTGAGGGTGTAATAATTGGGTCGCAGCAGAAAACAAATGGTATACTCAGAAAGAGTTTAATTAAATTGAGTTTAATGGAAGAGGGGAGGAGTAAGAGAACCAGCTGGAAACAGTGAAGCACCCAGGGACTCACAACCACAGGAAGCAGTTACCATTTGTGGGCCTGTGAGTGAAGGAGAGGGAACAGTGTTACCGTAGTCAGGTGAGGGCTACAGCCACGGAAGGGGAGTCACCCACAGGAGCAGGCTGTAGCCATAGGAAAAAAACAGCTGCTGGCAGAATTGGGCCAGGCAGGAAGGGAATCAGAAGACAAATACCCTGACCTTTCTGCTCCTGCCCTCCCATCTCCTTCAGTGCCTGGTATTGGCTGAACACAGCTAGAAGTCAGAAGACAAGGGAACCAGGACAATGCAGCACTTAGAGGTTAGCCTCTGGGGTGTACAGCAGGGCCAAGAAAGTTGGAACCTAAATGGGGTGGGGGAGTTAATAAAGAATGACCAACATTGGGGAATCAGTTATGGGCAAGACAGGGCATGAAATACAAGACCAGGGTTTGAAAATCTTGATCAAACAAGGCTGAAAGCCAGTGCATCCAGTTGCAACTGGAGCTGGGGACATGCTTGGGGGACCAGGGCACGGTTAAGATTTGGTACACGAAGAATCTCACCAGTGGTGAGAAATCAGCAAACTCGTCTTTGCCTAAGATCCTGACCCATATATTTCTTTGGTCCTAGGGGAGCCCTCCCAGCCTCCCAACAGCAGTTGGCCCCTAAGTCAGAATGGGACTAACGCTGAGGCCACCCTGGCTGCGAACCTCACCTTCTCCTCCTACTACCAGCACACCTCCCCTGTGGCAGCCATGTTCATTGTGGCCTATGCCCTCATCTTCCTGCTCTGCATGGTGGGCAACGCCCTGGTCTGTTTCATCGTGCTCAAGAACCGGCACATGCGCACCGTCACCAACATGTTCATCCTCAACCTGGCTGTCAGTGACCTGCTGGTGGGCATCTTCTGCATGCCCACCACCCTTGTGGACAACCTCATCACTGGTGAGTGTGGACAGTCCGCAGCAGGAGTGTCCCCCATCCGCACTTCAGCTTCTCAGCTAAGGCCGGAAATCAAAGCCTGGAAGGCAGACGTCATTGCTGGGCTGGCCTCTTGGCCATGCGTGGCCTCAAACTCTCAAGATAGTCTTGGGGCTGAGGAGTTAGTCTAGAAATAAGAGATATAACGATTCCCCACTTTCTTTGTGCCTGGCATGATGTTATGATGTTGCTTACTCTTCACGCATTATCTTAATTCATCCTCACAACAATCAAATGAAGTAGAGTTTATGGTCATCCCCATTTTATGGAAGAGGAAACGTACATGCTCAGAGTGACTAAGAAACTGGCCTGTAGTCACACAGCTAACAGGTGTCAAGGTCCACATTCTTACACCCATACTTCTAATTACTGTATTATACCATTCAGTCTCACTCTCTCACGGAGCTCCCAAGGGCAGAAATAGAGCCACTGGGAGAAATGTAAGGGAGGCAGGTTTCCTCTGAATTGGAAACTAAAAATCCATTCATTTGAACTGGGAATTGAGCAGGGCACAGCAGAGAGTCCTGCCCTGTAAGTAATGAGCTCTCTGAACCTTGGGGTGTCCAAGCAGGGACTGACTGGCTACTCAGTGGACCACCTGACCTCTAAATTCCTGCATCTGCAGATGTCAGAATAGGGCCATATACTCTCTACTCTCTCATGCAACTGACCTTTCTTGTTTTAGAATCGAAGTTTCCACTAACCTGAGACTCCTGGTGAGGGACTGGTTTTCAGAGCTATGGAGACCCCTAGAGGTCTGAGCCTGCAGATTCAGAGCTCAGAGCTCCCAGCCGCTCACTAGTCCTCAGGATCCAGAGCCTAGACAGCCCCATTCGAAGTGACTTCACTGACTTGGAGCAGAGGGAGCCACAGCCTGCATTTCTGTAGGTTCTTGGAACCAGGAATTGAAGCCTCTACAGTACTGGCTGTGTCCGGTGGAACTGTTACCCACTGCTGAGTCCCAGCTTCCTTTGCCGATGAGGAATATAAACTGCATCCCCTTCCTTTCCAACACTAGACACACACACGTGTACTCAGACACACATGTGCAGAGATGCATACATGCATGCACATAGCATGCATACCAGTCAACAGTGATATGGTGAGGTCACGAGCTGGTTAAGTTGGTGTCTGTTCATCTTTTTCATACACTCATATTTAAAAAATTGTTTGAATAAATAAAACATTTAGATGATTCAATAGTCAAAGCTACCAAAGTTCTCCAGTGAAAAATCTCCCTTCTACCCCTGTCGTCTGGCCTCCCAGCTCCTCTCCCTCCTGGGAGGTAACCAATTGTTGCCAGTTTCTTGTGTCTCTTTCAAAAAATATTTTATGTGAGTGCAAGCAAATTAAAGATATGCTAAGTTTCCAAACAGTCGGTCCCGTACTTTTACTTCCCATCCAACACCACTTAAAAATATATCATGTATACTGTAAATAAGATCCATTAAAATCAACTTACATGTTGTTAGCCCCTATTAATAGATAAAAGAGTTTCTCATTCTTTTCACCTACTGCTAGAATTCCATTGTATGGATGTACTATAATTTATTTTGATGTGTATTTATGCTGTTTTTAATAGAATCTTCTACAATTAAATAAAACTTCACATAGCTTAACTCTTTTCCTTCCTTCCTTCCTTCCTTCCTTCCTTCCTTCCTTCCTTCTTGTCTTTTCTCTTTTTTTTCTTTTCTTTTCTTTCTCACTCTGTTGCCCAGGCTGAAGTGCAGTGGCACGATCTCAGCTCACTACAACCTCTGCCTCCCGAGTTCAAGCGATTCTCCTGCCTCAGCCTCCTGAATTACAGGTGCGTGCCACCATGCCCAGCTAATTTTTGTATTTTTAGTAGAGATGGGGTTTCACCATGTTGTCCAGGCTGGTCTTGAACTCCTGACCTCAAGTGACCCACCTGCCTCGGCCTCCCAAAGTGTTGGGATTGCAGGCATGAGCCACCATGCCTGGCCTCTTTTTTTTTTTTTTGAGACAGTCTCACTCTGTCATCCAGGCTGGAGTGCAGTGGCATGATCACGGCTCACTGTAGCCTTGACCTCCCTGGGCTCAGGTCCTGGGACTACAGGCATGTGCCACCACAGCTGGCTAATTTTTCTATTTTTTGAAGAGATGGGGTTTTGCCATGTTACCCAGGCTTGTCTCAAACTCCTGGGCTCAAGCCATCTGCCCACCTTGGCCCCCCAAAGTTCTGGGATAATAGGAGTGAGGCACCATGCCTAGCTTTTTCTTTGTGTCTTTTTGTTCTGTTTTGTGTTGGTTTTTTTTTTTTTGAACTCACATACAGAAAGTCGAATCATTCATTCAGTCCAGTTCATGGCACTACATGATTTCACTCTGTTGCAAAGCTCTTCTTTTATTTTTGATTATTTATTTATTTCCTTCTATATACCTATTCCACTTCACATCTCCTCTCTGACCCATAGGCAGCCATTCTGTTATATTTCTGTCTTTTGTATGCATTCTTAGAAAATGCGCCGTTAATGTATGCATGTTTTACATGTAAATATTGTTGATATAATTTAACATACATTAAAATCTGCTTTTTTAAGTATATAGTTCCACAAGGATTTTTTGTTGTTGTTGCTTTTTAAAAAGACTGTCACCAATGCTGGAGTACAGTGGCGAGATCATAGCTCACTGTGACCTCAAACTCCTGGCCTCAAAGATCTTCCCACCTCAGCCTCCCCAGTAGCTGGGACTACAGACATTGTGCCACAATGTGTGGCTAACTTTTTTTTAAATTTTTTGTTTTTGTAGAGCCAGAGTCTCACTATCTTACCCAGTCTGGCCTTGAATTCCTGGGCTCAAGTGATCCTCCTGCTTCTTCCTCCCAAAGTGCTAGGATTACTATGCCTGGCTGAGAATAGTATTTAGAAGCCAAGATCTGGGTTCTAGATGTGCTCATGGCTACTGGGGTGTCATTGCTTCTAGGTGCTCTCCAGGGACAGAGCTAGGAAATACATGTATACTAACAGAAACATTTAACACACATAACTCTATTTCTATATCTGACCATCTGTATGTGTGTTAACATGAGTTCAGACTGATACTTCTGATTCCAGCCCACTGTCACAGATTCATTTGAACTTTCCCTCTTGCTTATCGGTAACTTCTTTTTCAGGCAGTGAGCAATCTAGCTGTATTTATCTACAATAGATTTACTTATTTGTTCAATCCTAATATACACATAAGGTAGTTTCATTATTGCTACCATGCTTCTGTGATTGAGGTTTGCCTGATGTTTTCCCATAATTTAGATCCAGTTTATTCAGTTTTGTCAAGAGGACCACAAATTTATTAATGACAGTATGGAATTTGTTTACAGTTTTTTTTGCTGTTATATTATACAGTCAAAATATTGTTTTCCAAAGTTACTTCAGTTAGTCTCTTTCTTCTTCACCCCTTCAATGTGAATATTATTCAATTTAAATACAATATTATTCATTTGTAGTACAATTAGGCTTATTTGCTAATGATTGTATTTCACTTTGGGTCCTCTCTCCCCAGCCACATCCTGTTAGATGTTGATTATTTATTTTTTGGGTAAATGAAACATTGTCATGATTCTAAAAAGTCAGAACCATACAAAGATACACTCAGAGAGACATCACTCTCATTACCTCAACTATCCCATTCACCCATTTTTTCTACCCAATTCTTATCTTCTCTCTGTTTAGGTAGCCAATCTCATTATTCTGATTTATCTTTTCTGTAACTTTGGTATAATAAGAAAATAAGCATATATTTTCTTAATCTCTTTTTTCTTTTTCTTTTTTTTTTTTTGAGACGGAGTTTCGCTCTTGTTACCCAGGCTGGAGTGCAATGGTGCGATCTCGGCTCACCGCAACCTCCGCCTCCTGGGATCAGGCAATTCTCCTGCCTCAGCCTCCTGAGTAGCTGGGATTACAGGCACACACCACCATGCCCAGCTGAATTTTTGAATTTTTAGTAGAGACGGGGTTTCACCATGTTGACCCGGATGGTCTCGATCTCTTGACCTCGTGATCCACCCGCCTTGGCCTCCCAAAGTGCTGGGATTACAGGCGTGAGCCACCGCGCCCGGCCTTAATCCCTTTTTTCTTACATGAAGGGTAATATCCTATAGACAGTCTTAATACTTTGCTCTCTGCACTTAGCAGTACATCCTGGAAGTCATTTCATATCAGTTCCTAGGGGTCTTCCTCAGTCTTTGTTGCAGCTGTTTAATACTCTACAAATGGATGTATCATAGTTTATTCAACCATTTCTTCACATGAGGATTTAGGTTGTTTCTATTATTTTGCAATTACAAACAATGCTACAATGGGTAACCTTGTACATATGTATTTTTATCGTTGGAGGTATATTTAGGCTAGAG
The DNA here is from genome assembly GCF_009761245.1 of Sapajus apella. NCBI lineage: Eukaryota > Metazoa > Chordata > Mammalia > Primates > Cebidae > Sapajus > Sapajus apella. The sequence goes on along the minus strand of NW_022437034.1, from coordinate 1,667,097 downwards.
TACAGGAGTGAGATTGCTGCTGAGAGCAGTGACTCATGCCTGTAATCCCAGCACTTTGGGAGGCCAAGGCAGGTGAATCACTTGAGACCAGGAGTTTGAGATCAGCCTAGGCAACATGGCCATACCTTGTCTCTACAAAAATAATACAAAAATTAGCCAGGCATAGTGGCACACGCCTGTAGTCCCAGCCACTGAGGAGACTAAGGTGGGAGGATCATCTGAATCCAGGAGGTGATCATGGCCACTGCCTAAGTGACAGAGTGAGACCCTGTCTCAAAAGAAGAAAACAAAAGTGAGATTGTCATATCAAAAGGTAAATGCTTATGTAGTTTGTTATGTATCCTAATTCCCCTCCATAAAGTCTGTATCAGTTTGCATTCCTACAAGCAATGTCTGATAGAGCCTATTTCTCCATAACCTTGCTGTGGCCATTTGTATATTTCTAATTATGAATAAGATATGAACATGTTTTTAAAAATTTTTGGTAGAGACAGGGTCTCACTATATTGCCCAGGCTGGTCTCAAACTCCTGAACTCAAGCAATCCTCCTGCCTTGGCCTCACAAAGTGCTGGGATCATAGGCATGAGCCACCATGCCCAGCCTGAACTTCTCAAGTTGCTTATATCTTTCCACACTTCAATCAGGTTTTCAGTCCTTTGTCCCTCAATTTTTATGAGTTCTTCATACATTTGGGGTAAAAGGTCTTTGTCTGTGATATATCACAATACAAATATCTTCTTAATTTGTTGGTTATCTTTGACTTTGTTTACAGAATTTTTTGCTATGCAATTAAAAATTTTAATAATTGTCTTTTTTTTTTCCTTGAAATGGAGTCTTGCCCTCTCACCCAGGCTGGGATGCAGTGGCACGATTTCCCTCACGGGGTTCAAGTGATTCTCCTGCCTCAGCCTCCCGAGTAGCTGGGATTACAGGCGCCCGCCAGCACACTCAGCTAAAATGTTTTTATGTAGACACACTTATCAATCTCTTTTTATATTGGCCTCTGGATTCTGAAACATAATTAGAAAGCTTTTCCCTACACATAAGTTAAAAAGAACTCACCTGTTTTTTTCTAGTACTCGTACAATGTCTGTTTTTACATATAGATTACTTTTCCACTTGTAGTTTATTCTTGTGTATGGTGTGAGATATGGATCTAATTTTATCTTTTTCCAAATGGCTACCCAGATGATGAAGCACTGTTTATTAAAAAGTCAATCTTTGTCACCATGGTTTCAGATGCTACCTTCATCATGCACTAAGTTTCTGCTGTACCTGGGTCTATTGCTGGGCTTTCTATCCTATTCTACTGATTTATTCATCTGTTCATGCACTAGCAGCACACTGTTTTAATTATAGAGGTCTGCTAGAATATATTTTTATTTTTTTGAGACAGGGTCTTACTCTGTTATCCTGGCTGAGTGCGGTGGTGTGATCATGGCTCACTGCTGCCTCAACTTCCCAGGCTCAAAGGATCCTCCCACCTCTCAGCCTCCCGAGTAGCTAGGACTACAGGCATGTGCCACCACACCTGGCTAATATTTTGTATTTTTTCTGTAGAAATGGGGTTTCACCATGTTGGCCAGGCTGGTCTCAAACTCCTGAGCTCAAGCGATTTACCCACCTCAGCTTCCCAAAGTGCTGAGATTACAGGGGTGAAACACTGCATTTGGCCCTGATAGTATATTTTAATGTCAGCTTGGGCTATTTCCCTTTTGTGTTTTTTCTATGCCAAGATTGTCCTGTATCAGAATTTTCCTGGTTATATTGTTAATTTAAATGAATGGTTTGTGTCATAGATCTCATTCTATTTCTTCCTCTTTTTTTTTTTTTTTTGCTAAGCCTTCTATTCATGTTGCCCTGTAGACAACTGACCTGTGTCTTCCAGCCGCTGCCTTGTACTCCGCGGTGTGTGTCCACCACATTTAACCTCCAGTCTTCCAGGGGTGGGCACCAGGATGGCCTCTCCCTAGTGGTGAGGGCCAGTTGTGGACATTTCTTCTCAAGTGATAACGTATTGGTAGTTTGAACTTTGCCGTGTAGGGAGGCTTATACCACAGAAACTGGCAAATGCAACAAACCAGGGTTTTTGTTTTAACTTAAAATTTGTTTTGTTTTCTTGTTGGTTTTTATTTTTTGTTTTTTAAGAGCTGATTTACTGGCATACCATTCCAACTCCATCATTACAAATAACATGGCAGTGGACACATTTATGCGTCCTGCGGGAATGTCTTCAAGGAAATGAACTCAGGAGAAGAACTGCTGGGTCCGAGAGTTGGCACATTCGCAGTTTTCCAAGTAGAACCACTCTGTTTTCTATAGCAATGTTAACTTCCCATGACACTGAAACTCCCCAGCACTTAGACCTGACTGACACCACTAATCCATATTGATTTGGGGGCAAAGAGGCTGTACATTAATCTCCCCTCTAATTTTTTCATTTGTAAAGCTGGTATGACAATAGCAGGGCTGTTGTGAGGATTGAATGAGCTAGTGCTTGTACTTACAAGCGTGCAGGCAGAAAGTCAACATAATTGGTTCCAGAGGAGACTCCTGTCTCAGGCACGAAAGACAAGAATAAGGTGGGCCCCCGGGTCTAGAGGGGCAGAGACACCAGGCTGCTACCAAGACAGCCTCAGGAACAAAGCTGTGACCAGTGATGTGGTTACAGTCACGAGAGCCGGTGGGGCCCAGGTCTCCTGACAAAGGAGAAGCCCAGGATGTGGGGGCTGGAGCTGCTCATACCTCTCCCTATCTGGGAGAGTATTGATTGATTTGTCCTAGTGGTTCTCAACTATGGCTGCCATTTGAATCCTCTGGGTTGATTTTTAAAATACTGATGGAGAGCCAGGAGTGGTGGGGTGCACCTGTAATCGCAGCTACTTAGGAAGGTGAGGCAAGAGGATCATTGAGCCCAGGAGTTAGAGACCAGCTTGGACAACATAGCAAAATCCCATCTTAAACAAAACAAAACAAAACAAACAAACAACAACAACAAAAAAAACTGATGTGGGCTGGGCACAGTGGCTCATGCTTACAATTCTATCACTTTGGGAGGCTGAAGCAGGAGGATTGCTTCAGCCCAGGAGTTCAAGACTGGCCTGGACAACATAGCAAGATCCCATCTCTACAAAAAATAAAAAGCTGAGTGTGGTGGCACATGCCTATGGTTTCAGCTACTCAGGAGGCTGAGGTGGTAGAATTGCTTGAGCCCAGGAAGTTGAGGCTGCAGTGAGCTATGATCACACCATTGTACTCCAGCCTGGGTGACAGAGCGAGATCCTATCTCAAACAAAACAAAACAACTGTTGTCTGGGTCCTACCACTAGAGATTCTGATTGTAATTGGCCCGGCGTGGGTCTGAGCATTTGTTCTTTGCAAAGCTCTCCAGGTGATTCTTGTGAGCAGCCAATGTCAAGAACCACTGGCCGAGATCCTGAGACAGGGCTATGGGAAAAGAGAGCCAGGCAGGGCTGGATGGTCTAAAGCTCATGGAGATAAATCACTGGTCAACACAAAGAAAATCTCACTAATACTGTTGACCTGTGAACAACATGGGTTTGAACTGCATGGGTCCATTTATATGAGGGTTTTTTTCCAACCAAATGCAAATTAAAAATACAGTATTCCCAGGATGCAAAACCTGTGTATGTTAGCCCATTCTCATGCTGCCATAAGGACATACCTGAGACTGGGTAATTCTGGGGGGAAAGAGGTTTAATTGACTCACAGTTCTGCAGGGATGGGAAGACTTCAGGAAACATAATCGTGGTGGAAGGGGAAGCAGGTCCTTCACAAGGCAGCAAGAGAGAGAAGAATGAGAACCGAGCGAAGGGAGAAGCCCCTTATAAAACCATTAGATCTCGCAAGAACTTGCCATCACAAAAATAGCATGGGGGAACCACCCCCATGATTCAATTACCTCCCACTGGGTCCTTCCCGTTACTCATGGGGATTATGGGAACTACAATTCAAGATGAGATTTGGGTGGGTATACAGCCAAACCATATCACCACATATATACAGAGGGCTGCCTTTTTCTATACACAGGTTCTGCAAGGCTGACGGCAGGACTTGATTATGTGTGGATTTTGGAATACTTGGGGGTCCTAGAATCAATGCCCTATATAAACAGGGCTCAGAGGGGACCTGGCTTGGGGGGCTTGTGGTCTCTGGCTCTTGATGTGAGCCTCTCTCACTCTGTGGGGGCCTCTGTCATTGCAGGGTGGCCCTTCGACAATGCCACATGCAAGATGAGCGGCTTGGTACAGGGTATGTCTGTGTCAGCTTCCGTTTTCACGCTGGTGGCCATCGCTGTGGAAAGGTAAGAGGTTTCCTGGCTGGATTATCCCTGGGCCAACTAGGGCCTGGCATTAAGAGGAGCCACTGTCTCTAATGCTGGGTTGGCTGGAAGGCTGGGGCTGCCCTGTGGTAAGCGGGGCTAAATCCTGAGCCATAAAGAGAAGGGCTGTGGGCCCAGCTGCCCTTTTCCTAAACTTGGGGGACCAGATGAGGACACCACCACCTCCTTCTGGAAGGCCTGGAGGCAGCCTTAGTTGGCTTTCGTCGGGATTCCTGGGGCCTGTGAGGAGCTTGAGAGCAGTCCTCATTTCCTGAGTGTCGAGAATCTTGCCACCCCTGTCAGAGCCAGGAGAGCCAGGGCTAAGGGAGCCAGCTTATGGGTGGGCCTCGGTATGGCTGGGGAGAAAGGGTCTCTCCCTGCATCTTACTCTCCCCTCACTGGCTCCTTGCTGGTCCCCGGAAGCACAGGCCATACTCAATCCCCATCTCCACCCCTTCTGCTCGTTCGGCCTCACATTCCATCAGATTCTCTGGTTAAGTCTATGAGTCTGTCATGTGGCCAGAGGTATGGAGCAGATCCAGGGACAAGGAGGCTTTGCAATCAATAAAGCCCTGAACCCAGGAGGCCTCCGTATTGCACTGTGTGAGTTCTCCTCCCCACAGCATTGTTAGTGGTAGAAGGGCGCCTTCTGGGTGCTTCATCCCGGGGAAGGGTGGGCAATCAGCTGGAGGTATGCTCATTCCTGCCTAGGTGTATCCTGTTGGGTGGGTCCCCTAATTACTCTGAGACTCTGTAGTGTCGTCTGTAAATGGTAGCTACCCTACAGGATGGTTGGGAGGCTTCAGTAAGCTCCTGCTTATAAAAGCTTATGCACAGTTCCTGGCATAGACTCCAAATGTCAGTTGCTAATAGTATTTTATTTCTTCTGCACACCCATCCCCTCCTCCTTGTTCTCTCCCCAGCATGGGCATTTCTTAGCCCTGCCCTTTGTACAATCTAGAGTTCACATCATCTCTCCACCTCAAGCCCAGTTTTTTGTAACCCGGTGATGTAGGCAGCTGAAGTGATAAGGTGGGTTCTACTCTCCACAAGGCCACTAACTAGCTGGGTGATCACAAGTCCCTTCTCTTCATTGACCTTTGTTTTGTTATCATTGTTGAATGAAATGAGAGTGTACGACTTCTCTCAGTGGTGTTTGCAGTATTCCTCAAGTCCCACCTCATCCATGAAGCCTTCCTGGATTACCCCAAGATTCTCCTCCACCCATTTACTGCTATTGCACTCATAGCCAGTACTACATGCTTTAAGAATTATTTATTCTCTGGAGATTTCTTTTCTTTTTCTTTTTTGGAGACAGAGTCTTGCTGTGTTGTTTAGGCTGGAGGGCCGTGGCCATCTCGGCTCACTGCAACCTCCACCTCCTGAGTTCAAGCCATTCTTGTGCCTCAGCCTCCAGGGTAGCTGGGATTACAGGCACGCACCACTATCCATGACTAATTTTTGTATTTTTAGTAGAGATGGCGTTTCACCATGCCAGGCTGGTCTCGAACTCCTGGCTTCAAGTGATCTGCCCTCCTCAGCCTCCCAAAGTGCTAGGATTACAGGCATGAGCCACTATTCTCTGGAACTTTCTTGAGTGTGTGAAGTATGAAGCCAGTAGGTCAGAGTCATAGGTTGAGACAACAAGGCTTGAGTCAGGCTGTGGGAGAGGTAAAAGGTCAGGCTCTCAGGCCAAAAAAAGTGCAGGTTGGCAGAGGGGCAGGACACAGTGTAATGAATGGGGCAGGACACTTGATTGAGAGTCAGCTCGAGGCCTATGTTCCAGGGCAGGCTCTGACTCTCAACAGCCATGTGACCATAAGAACCCCTCTGGGCAAGGTTTCCCCTCCGTTAAACAAGTAAGGTTGACTGGACATTCTTCAGGTTTCTATTTTCTGGCATCAGTAGATGACAGAAGCCATTCTGGGGAGTAGGAGCCCCTCTTTATTCTATTAAGCATGCAAAATGTCTCAAGAAGTGTGGTGAGTGTCATCTCAAGCTTCACAAGTACCACACAGAGTAAGTCATACTATTGGCCTCATTTTAAGATGAGGAAACTAAGCCTCAGAAAGTATTTTGAGTAACTTGCCCTCTGGTTATTCATGCATTTATCTAGCCACACTTGGGAATGTTGAGATTAAAGTCATGGCACCTGCCCTCAAAGAGCTTGCAGGGAGCAGTCGTCTTGGAACCACACTGCAAAGGGAGGTTTCTACCTCCACCTACAGCAGCAGTTCTCAACTCTAGTTGCATAGTAGACTTCCCCCAGGAGCGTTTTTAAATTTTTTTGAGACAAGATCTTGCTCGGCTGCCTAGGCTGGAATGAAGTGGTGTGATCGTGGCTCACTGCAGTCTCAACCTCCTGGGCTCAAGTGATTCTCCTGCCTCAGCCTCCTGTGTAGCTGGGAGTATAGGCAAGCATTCCCTTGCCTGGTTAATTTTTTGAGATAGGGTTCTACCATGTTTCCCAGGCTGGTCTCCAGCTCCTGGGTTGAAGTGATCCTCCTACCTTGGCTTCCCAAAGTGCTGGGATTATAAGCATGAACCATGGCACCTGACTCCAGGAGCTTTAAACACAAAAACAACAAATAAACAATGCTAAAACCCCTTTCTAGACTAATTAGGATGGAATCCTTGGCCTGGAGGAATAGGCATGGGTTTTGTTTCTGTTGTTGAAATGCTTCAGGGCAGTCTTACATACATAGAGGGTTTCCAGCTACTGGTTTATGTGGCATATGAAGCAAGACAAATCTGGGTTCAGAACTGGTCCTTGCAACTTGCTGTGTGACCTTGAGGCAATTGCTTAACACCTGAGTCCCAGTTTCCTTATCTGTAAATAAAGATTGTAATAACTATCTTAAAGGCCTTACCTTTAAAACATAATAAAGTGTGTGATAACTGATGCTGAGTTGTCCTCATGAGGAAATTAATGATGCAGACTTGTCCTTGCATGGTGGAGATACTGATACTGACTTTAGCCAAGATGTCATAGGTACAGCCTGACATGTAGTCTCTACATCTGCCCTCCTGAGGTTTTCTGGAGAATCTATAAACTGTATTATTTGACGCACCTAATCATCCTTCTGAAGGACAGACTGCACGTCCTGACTGCAATCAGTTTACCACCAAAAGTACATAAATGACCTCTCTCGGAGGCTCACACCTGTAATCCCAGAACTTTGGGAGGCCAAAGCTGGAGGATCACTTGAGCCCAGGACTTTGAGACTAGACTGGGCAACATAGTGAGACCTCATCTCTACACAATTTTAAAAAATTAGCTAGGCGTGACAGTACATTCCTGTGGTTCCAGCTACTCAGGAGGCTGAGGTGGGAGGATTGCTCAAGTCCCGGAGGTGGAGGCTGCACAGAGCAGAAATGGCGCCACTGCCCTCCAGCCTGGATGACAGAGGGAGACTCTGTCCCAGGGAAAAAAAAAAAAAAGAGAAAAGTGGAAAAGTGCACCCAGGATTCATTGTTCCCACACGATCTGCAGTTTCTTCCTCTCTCATAAATCCTGTAGCTGCCTTTGTTCTTTGACTACTCAGCCAATTCGCGTCTGAGCTGTTCTTCGACGCTGCTCTAGATGCGATGATGAAGGTCAGATGCCCCCATGCCACCCGCCCTTCCCTCGCAGGACCCTGCCAGACCCCACGTCTCTCTCCCCTGGCCGCAGGTTCCGCTGCATCGTGCACCCTTTCCGCGAGAAGCTGACCCTGCGGAAGGCGCTGGTCACCATCGCCATCATCTGGGCCCTGGCGCTGCTCATCATGTGTCCCTCGGCCGTCACGCTGACCGTCACCCGTGAGGAGCACCACTTCATGGTGGACGCCCGTAACCGCTCCTACCCTCTCTACTCGTGCTGGGAGGCCTGGCCCGAGAAGGGCATGCGCAGGGTCTACACCACCGTGCTCTTCTCGCACATCTACCTGGCACCGCTGGCGCTCATCGTGATCATGTACGCCCGCATCGCGCGCAAGATCTGCCAGGCCCCGGGCCCGGCCCGCGGGGACGAGGAGGCGGCTGACCCGCGCGCGGCGCGGCGCAGGGCGCGCGTGGTGCACATGCTGGTCATGGTGGCGCTCTTCTTCACGCTGTCCTGGCTGCCGCTCTGGTCGCTGCTGCTGCTCATCGACTACGGGCAGCTCAGCGCGCCGCAGCTGCACCTGATCACGGTCTACGCTTTCCCCTTCGCGCACTGGCTGGCCTTCTTCAACAGCAGCGCCAACCCCATCATCTACGGCTACTTCAACGAGAACTTCCGCCGCGGCTTCCAGGCCGCCTTCCGCGCCCGCCTCTGCCCGCGCCCGTGGGGGAGCCACCAGGGGGCCTACTCCGAGCGGCCCGCGCCTCTGAGCAGGCGGGTCTTCGTGACGGTGCGGCCCAGCGACTCGGGGCAGCCCTCTGAGTCGGGCCTGAGCAGTGGGGCCCCCAGGCCCGGCCGCCTCCCGCTGCGGAATGCGCGGGTGACCCACCGCGGCTTGCCGGGGGAAGGGCCCGGCTGCTCCCACCTGCCCGTCACCATTCCAGCCTGGGATATCTGAGGTGGTCCAGGGAGGGCGGGCCCCTGCCTGGGGGCCCCAACTGGACGCGAGATACACGCATGCGACATTGGCAGGGCGTGGTTAGGAGGGGATGCATGGTGCCGCCCTCTCCAGAGCCAGGCAGCGGTGGGCAGCTGCTGGTGATGTCTTCCCTGCTGCGTTCACCCTCAGCACAGGGAAATGCGGAGGACAGGAAGGAGCCAATTTGCCCCAAAACCTGTCTGTGTGGTGGGCTTGACAAACTTCATCTCATTCAATTGTCACAACGCTTTGGAGATAGGTTTTCTTCTCCTCCTGCAGATGCAAAAACTGAGGCCTGGAGGGGAGACGTGACTCGTCCAAAGTTCTCAGGTGGAAATGGCATGCCTGCCTATGTGATTCCAGCGGCTGTGTGGTTTTTACCGTCTCCAGCTGGCTCCAAAAGGGCCGGGTGAGGTAGAACACCGTGAACTCAGTAAGTCCTAATTCGGCAGCTAGGAAGACGTGAAAAGCAAAGCCGGCCTATCCCTTGATGCTTTGTGTCCACGTGTGGGAGTCCCTCATGTTCTGTTACTGAAGCCACTCCCTTTCATCCTTTTCTGGAAGAACATGATGTGCCCTTCCTGTCGGCTCTAATGTGTTGGTTTGTCTTGTTTGTTCCAAGAAGTTCCAAGAGGCCATTGTCCTCAGAGCTGAACAGCTTCAGAACGAGCCTCGGGAAGACTGCCTCAGTTGCAGGGCACTCTAGGTCTTGCCCTCTGAGTCTAGAGAACAGCGGAGGGACTCCTGCTTCCATCATCCAGACCCAGGCAAGAACTTACAATGCTACAGGCAGCTGCAGGACCAGGGGAGGTGTCAGTGTACTTACTCAAAAACAAGGAGGATGGGGACTCATAGTATGCATTTTCCGCATTGGGAAACACATCTACTCACTGGGACTGAAAGTACAAAGCCTTGCCCAAGGTCTCTCTCCTCCCGGCTTCCTGGGAAGAAGTTGGTCAACTGAAGCTGCAGCCAGAGTGCCCTCTGGGGACTCCTGAAGGACACACACTAAACTCCTCCCCCACACAAACGACTTGTGTGCCCTAAAGGGTTACCCGGAGAGCCCCGTTTACTCTGGCTTTCTCCCAGCACCCCCGCATCAACTTGAAGAAATGTGGCTTCTCTCCAGGAGACAGGAGGACGTGGGATTGCCTGAGGGTGTCCTTTCACAGGCCCCGTCACATGGCAGTTAACTGAATATTTCCCCCAACCTCTATAGAAAGCACAGTGTTGCTAGAAATTTAGTAAATGAAAAAGAAACATTTCCAGGGGGTCAGGGCTCTGAGGTTCTGTTCCCTTCACTGACACACGATGACTGTTTACTGTTTGCTCCACTCTGAGTTCCAAGTATAGGGGCAGAAGAAAATTCCTAAGCAGTTGTACAATACATTCTTCAAGTATGTACCCAGACACTGTCTCATTTAATCCATACTAAGGAGATTGAATATTATTGTCATTTCACAAAGTGACTGAAGCTCAAAGAGTCCAAGTTCCCAGGGCCACAGAGGGGTAGGATTTAGATGAAAATTTGTCTTCTGATTGTTCTTCCCACCCTGCATGCTGCCTTTCAAGGAACGTAGACATGATGAGAGAACTGAAAATTTCCCCAAAGATTTTTTGCCTAACAGTCAACCAGAATGCCCACTCCTGGTGCCCAAGCTCTTGGTCTGGAAAGGAAAGCTATTGTATTTACTCTTGTAATCTCTGAGCTGTTCTTACCCTCGTGCTGAGCAGGCTGCCAAGAGCCATCATGACCCTGTTCTAGTTCTGGGGATGATGGATGAGAGGCTCAGAGAGGGTGTGCCATCCTGCCCCTCAGTGGTATTAGCTAGTGCCATGCATTTCTGGTACTGTTTCAGTGACATGTGGCCAGAGAGTTCCCGACTGGTTCTGACCTATTTATTCTGAAGAAGTCTGACTCCAGGCTCTAAAAGTAGGCCAGAGAAAGCGCCATTTCAAACCCCAAATGCCTATCCCTATGGCTGGGGGGGAAACTGTCTGAAGACGCCATCTGGTATCTCCTCTGGGGCATATTAGCATAGCCCCTTCGAGTACAAAATCAGCATTTGAGGCTAGGGGCAGGTGCGGATACCAAGATACTCACTCAAGCCAACCTTTCCATCACATCCTCTTTGTCTTCCCTGAAAAATGCCATGCTTTGAAAGGTTATAATTGCCCAGAAAACTCCTGTGTGGGTCACAATTCACATATTTTGCTGTTACTTTTGTTTCTTCTAAAAAATTAATCAGAGGCTATATCTGCCCATTTGGATATGAATGATAATGGGTGTGACGTCACACTTTAATGAAGAGAGATGCTGTGGGTATGTGGGGAGTTTGTTTCTTTGTGGATGTGGTAAAATATACACAATGTAAAATTTACCATTTTGCCCATTTTTAAGTGTACACGTCTGGAATTAAATATATTCACAGTGTTGTGTAACCATTACCACTGTCTATTTTCAGAACCTTTTTGTCATCCCAAACTGCAACTCTGTACCCATACACAATATCACCCCATCCCTTCTCCTCCCAGCCCCTAGTAAAAATTCTGTCTGTGAATTTGGCCACTCAGGAGGAATCATACAATATTATCCTTTTTGACTGGCTTCTTTCACTTAGCATCATGTCTTCAAGGTTCATCCATGTTGCGGCATGTGTCAGAGATTTCTTTCATTTTAAAAGCTGAATCATTGCCCATTGTCTAGATAGTCCCCATTTTGTTTATCCATTCATCCATCAGTGGGCACCTAGGTTGTTTCTACCTTTTGGATACTGTGAATAATGTATGGAGTTTTTAGATGCTGGAAAGAGTTCCTGACAACAGTGCCTGTGTGAACCCTGAGGACAGAGACCCTAGGTTGGGAATCAGGGTCTCTCCCAGCTTACCATTTATGGGTGACAAAACAGAGGCTTCCAGGACAGCTGTGATGTGTCTCACTCCCCTCGTGCCCACCCTATTTGCTCTGGGCTTCTGCTGGGCTTTACTTCTTGACTAGAGTGGCTAGAAAATTGTATGTTTCTTCCGTGGGATATTTTTATGAAGCTATTTTATAATTATAGATTTGTTATCCTCACTGGATTCCTATGTTCTGACACCTGGACTCTGTCGGGACTTTGTGCAGCCAAGGCACCCAAGGGAAGCGGTGTGGACCATTCCTGACGCGCCATCCTCCACCTCCAGGTTGGCTGGGTCTCCTAAGGTGACTGCCCTTTCATAAGCGGAAAGTTCGGAGATGAATGGGATGTGTGATGGGGGAAAAGGGCCAGAGGGCTGTTGACACTGAACGTCCCGACCCAGAGGGCCTCCTGGAGGGACTTTGTGTCCTGTCCTGCCATGTGCAGCATGAGTGGTCACCCTCATCGTGGGTCTCCACTGATGAATGGCCTCTTGACTTCACCAAGACAACGCAGCACCCAACAGACCAATGTGAGCTGGAGGCGGATGCCCGGCCTGGACCCAACAAACCACAGTCTGCCCGGCCCTGTGCTGAGGAGTCTCTCTTGGGGCCTGGAGGACGCATGAGTTGATTTGCATTGGAATGGAGGGCGAAGCTGGCAAAGGAAGATGAGAGCCCCCTATCATTAGTCTACTGTGTATTCATCCAGAAAGCAAGGTGAGAGCCAAGCCCAGTCCTGGATGGACAAAGCATTGCTATTAAGCTCTGCACCTTTTTGCCTCCTTTTCCTCAGCTCACCCCTCAGAAGTGCCACTGATGAAAGATAGATGAGAAGGAGGCAGCCTAAATGGGCTTCATTACAACAAACAATGTTGAATGAACAATGCATTCCTTGTTGAATAACCCAATTATTTACGATCATGGCATTTTATTATTGTTGTTCTCTCTCTCTACAAAAGCCCTACATAATCATTGTGGAAATTTTACAAGATTTCAATAAGCAAAGACAAGAAAACGAAAAGCACCCAAATCCTACCACAAGAGATAAGCATAGAGTCCTTTTCTGTGCATATATCTCTCAATATATTTAACATTCTTGGAACAGCTTTATTGAGGCCTAACTTACATAAGAAAAAATTCGCCCATCTTCAGTGTACTGCTTGATGAGTTTTTACAATTGTATACAGTTATGTCACCACCACACTGAAGATATTTCCATCATCCTAAAATGTTTCCTTGTGCTAATTTATAGTCAATTATTCCCTGCAAGCTCCTGATTCCAGAAAACAGTGATCCAATTTCAGAATGTCGTATAGATGGAATCAGACAGTTTGCAGCTGAGTCTGGTTTCTTTCACTTAAAGTGATGTCTGCAAGATTCCTTCATGCTGTAGCATGTATCAGTAGTTTTGCCTTTTGATTGCTGAGTTCTGTTCCACTGCATGAATAGATCACATTTTGTCTATCCGTTCATCAGTTGATGGACATTTGGTTGTCAACAGTTTTTGGCTCTTATGAATGCTATAAACATTCCTTATATGTACAAGTCCTTATATGTCTGTGTATGTATGTTTTCCATTTTCTTAGGTAGATACCTAGGATCGAGATTGATGGGTTGCACGGTCTGTGTATAATTTAACTGTGTAAGAAACTGCCAAAGTGTTTTCCAAAGTCGTTGTACCATTTTGCACTCCCACCATGAGTGTATGAATGTTCCAGTTATTCTACGTCCTTGCCAACACTTAGCAGTATCAGCCTTTTGAATATTTCTGGGCCATCTGGACACAGTGGCTCATGCCTGTATCCCAGCACTTTGGGAGGCCCAGGCTGGTGGATCACCTGAGATCAGGAGTTTGAGACCAGCCTGGCCAACATGGTGAAACCCTATCTCTACTAAAAATATAAAAATTAGCCAGGTGTGATGGTGCACACCTGTAGTCCCAGCTACTTGGGAGGCTGAGACATGAGAATCACTTAACCTGGGAGGTGGAGGTTGTGGTGAAACGAATTGGGTCACTGCACTCCAGCCTGGGTGACAGAGCAAGACTCTGTCTCAAAAAAAAAAGGAAATTTTCCCTGATGACTAGTGATGCTGGGCACCTTTTGGTGTGCTTATTGGCCATTCTTATATCTTTTATTGTAAAGTATCTTCAAATCTCTTTTAAAAGCATGATTTTGGCTGAGCACAGTGGCTTGTGCCTGTAATCCCAGCACTTTGGGAGGCTGAGGCGGGAGGATCACCTGAGGTCAGGAGCTCGAGACCAGCTTGGCCAACATGGTGAAACCGAAACCCCATCTTTACCAAACATACAAAAATTAGCCGGGTGTGGTGGCACACACTTGTAATCCCAGCTACTTGGGAGGCTGAGGCAGGAAAATCACTTGAACCCGGGAGGTGGAGGTTATAGTGAGCCAAGATGGCACTGCTGTACTCCAGCCTCGGTGACAGAGTGAGACTCCATCTCAAAAAAAAAATAATAATAATGATAAAAACATGATTTTATTTTAGAGACTTTAGCACAAAAATTTGCCCTAAATCTAAGAGGTATGTTTTTTGTGAACAGATGATTTTTTTTTTTGAGATGGAGTCTCCCTTTTGTCGCCCAGGCTAGAGTGCAATGATGTGATCTCAGCTCACTGCAACCTCTGCCTCCCAAGTTCAAACGATTCTCCTGCCTCAGTCTCCTGAGTAGCTGGGATTACAGGCGCCCGCCACGATGCTCAACTAGCTTTTGTATTTTTAGTAGAGACAGGGTTTCACCATGTTGGCCAGGCTAGTCTCGAACTCCTGACCTCAGGTGATCTGCCCGCCTCGGACACCCAAAGTGCTGGGATTACAGGTGTGAGCCACCATGCCCAGCCAATGATTTAAAAATTCATTAAGAATGGGTCTAATGTGATAGAAGAAGGAGGGCTATTTGAATAGAAGGCTAGGAATGGCCACTGTGAGGAGGTGATGTTTGACTGCACATATGAAGTGAGAGTGGGAGCCATGTGAATAGCTGGGCAAAAAACAAACCCAGACAGAGAGAGCATCATGTGCAAAGATCCGGAGGTAGGAGTGGGATAACTGAAAAAGGAATTAGTAGATATTAAAATACTATTGAATTTCAGTAATTACATGTCTGGTTAACCCAAAAAATGTATTCAGTGTCTATTAAAAGCCAGGCATAGACCAGGCATGGGGGGCTTACGCCTGTAATCCCAGCACTTTGGGAGGCCAAGATGGATCACTTGAAGTCAGGACTTGAAGACCAGCCTGGCCAACATGGTGAAACCTCATCTGTACTAAAAATACAAAAATTAGCCGACACAGTGGCAAGCACCTGTAACCCCAGCTACTTGGGAGGCTGAGGCAGGAAAATTGCTTGAACCTGGGAGGCAGAGGTTGCAGTGAGAAGATAGCGCCACTGCACCCTAGCCTGGGCGACAGAGTGAGACTCCACCTCAAAAAAAAAAAAAAAAATCCAGGCATAGATAGTACTACATACTTTCTGTTATTTATTTCTCACAATGGACCACAAGCTCCATGAAGACAGTAACTATGTTCACTTACCTTTGTGGATTCAGCTAGGATATTGCCTGGTGCATAGGAGGCACTTCATAAATGTCTGTTGCATGAATGAAGCAATGAACTAAGCAGGTGTTTATTATTATTCCCATACTATAGATTGGAAAAGCAAGGTCCAAAGAAGTAAAGTAACTTACTCTAGGTTATGTAACTAGGAGGTCCTGAAGGTGAGACTCAAACCTTAGTCTATCTGACCACAAAGCCCAGGTTTTTGCCATTCCGCAAGCTACTGTGCTCTTTCCTTCATACATCTGGGAAACTGAGGTTCAAAGTGAAAGAAAGAGGCTTTATGGAGGTCTCCCATAATTCTAAAAATAAAACCAGCCAGCCACAGGCTCCAGGCTGCTGTTTTGACCATGAGACACATTTACAACACTTTCAATGGCTTCCAAAGATTTGGGATAGAAGGAATACCAGCAGTTTAGGTAAAAGGTTTAAATTTAGTTTGACTCAATACCACATCAAGCCCTCAAAGCAGCCACGGGCATCCCTGACCTGTGGTCACTGAAGGAGCAAAAGCTGCCAACCGGCTGTAGAGTCCTGCCTTGAGTTGTTTGTGTTCTCCTGCTAGCTGCAATGCCCAGGCCTGTGAATCCTGTCACCAACAAATGATGCTGTGGTCATGCACAAGCAACCAAATTAATGTGGGTGGAAAAACCCAAGCTTAGTGATTTGGGCAAATTAGTTTATCTGTCACATAGCCAGTGGTGGTGTTAAATCACTCTCTGTTTGAGGAGTAATCACTCTCCCCCCATCACCACCCTCTCTGTCTTCCTTTCTATGTGGAAGTTAGAAGAGCCAAGTCAATCTGTTTCAGTGACTGAGCGATCTACATTTCTGTGTTTTGACTGCCCCCCGGGAGAAGTATTTTGTGTAGCGTATTTTGTTTATCCAGAGTGCTGTCTCTGAAACCACCTCTAATGATCATAATCAACTCTTTAATTCTTCTCTTGTCCATGTCTTTGCAAAATGATTCTGTTACCTATGCTATAAATTATGGAAAATAAACTCATAATGAAAGAGTTGTTTACTTTTTACTTTCCATTGCATTAGTAGTTTTTCCCTTTTGCTTCCTGGCTGTGAATGAATTTTCAGGCAAAATAGCGATCCTTTCAAAAAAGGTAGACAGTAGCTATGTTACCACTAACATAACTGCAGTATTTCCATTTTGCGATGGGTGATTAAGTTGCATGGAGGTGACGGCATTATTATTGAATTTCCCACAGCTCCTAAGTGTTGACAGCAAAACAACATTTTAGGCTTTGTGGATTGCAATCCAGTGTTCTTAACACTACACCAAATTACCTGTTTTGTTAACTCCACATTTATACATATTTGTGACAGTTTAGGTGAAACTTAATTCTAGTATGTTAACACAAACTCAGCATACTTAGTGTCTACTGAGTGTGGGAATGTTGGTCCTCTCTATGTCCAATGGAGAGACAGAAAGGATAGTTCAGTGAGCAGAGACAGCAAGGAGAAAAACCTACAATCAGGTACCACTGTTGGCCAAAAAAGTCAGGGAACAGCCAGAGAGGTGTCAGAAAAGGGTTCCCATAAGAAGCTTGAAATAAGTCTTAGAGACTGAGTTAGGGACCACCACATAGAGAGGAGGGTTTGAAGCAGGAAAGTGATGCTTGGAGAACTTCATCTTTTAGAGCTCATGTTGGCAGCATGTAGAGAACACTAAAGGGAAAGGGAGCTGGAGGCCAGTAAGGCAGGAGGTATGTGCAGGAATTCAGGTGAGAAATCTGGGATTGGCTAAGGCAATAGGGATAGAGAAGAAAAAACAAGTTCAAGAGACGTTTGGGAGATCAGTTCAATGTTACCTGGTCTGGAAGGATGTGGGAGGATGGGTCATCATCTATGATGCTTTTAGTTGCCAGTAAGAGAAACTTGACTCAAACTGGCTTAAACTAAAAAGAATATAATGGCTGACATAACAGCTAAGTGCAGAGGATTGGTTGGTCCAGGGGCTCAACAACGTCTTCAGGGACCCAGGTCATCTCCACTCCTCTGCTCTGCCATCTACCATGTTACCTTCATTCTCGGTCTGGCTTCCCTCATGGTGTAGAATGTGGCCACTAGCAATCCAAGCTTCTTGTTTCCTTGTTTACACCGACTCAGAGAAGAGGGGAGGGAACAGGAATCTCTATCATCATGAGTTTCTCTAAGAGCAAGCAGTGGCAAACTCTCAATGTCTTAAATTATTAGGTCAGGTACCTATTTCTGAACCCATCCCTAAGGCCAGGGGAATGCCACATTCTGAATCCCATGTTCTAGGATGGGGTTCCTGAACAGTTAATGAGGATGAGATTACAATAATTTGGACAAATCAGTGTCCACCCTAGACCTAGAGTCAAACTTCAATTTAATTAGTCTGGGGAGAGGGTGAAAGGCTATTGAGAAGTTGGTTCCATTAGAATGTTTTTCAGCTGCAAGAAACAGAATACCCTGAATCAAACTGGTTTAAACACAACTACACAACAAAGTCAATTTATGATCTCACATGACAAGACCTGAGGCAGGGAAGCTCCAGGGTTGTTAATTCAGCAGTTTAGTGACACCATCAAGAGTCAAGGTTTTCCCACTATGCATCTTCATCATCGATGTATCAATACTACCTAAGTCTACATCTCCTCCAGCTTGTAAGGCAGTGGTTGGCAAATTTCTGTGACAATGTCAAATGGAAGAAGAGCGGGTCTCTTCCTATGTACCTCTTACAGAAGCAAGAAAGCCTTTCCCAGAAGCCTCTTTCACAACTCCCCTTACATTGCTACGGTCAGAACTGTGTCACATACCCATGGCCAACCCAGTCACAGGCATGAGGGATGAAACAACTGTGAGGAACTTAGACTGATCAGGATCCTCCCACGGGGCTGGGGATGGCACTGAGTTAGGGGTAGATGGATACACATCTCTGAGCAAAATCCTGTTAGAAAGGAGAAAGGGAGAATGAACAGGTTTTGGATGGGCGCCACCAGTGGCTGCTGCAGAGGTCAACCAGGAAGAACCCAGAGGAACTTCCAGGCTGGCTGACTGGGCAGATACTGCATCATGAACTGAGATAGAAGACTCAAGGGAGAGACGGTAAATTCACTTTTGAACTGGGGGAAGGGGTTGTTTGTTACCACGATATTATCTAGAAAACTGTCTAATAGAGCAATTGGTGCCAAGAACAGAATGCTGTCCTAAAACGTGTTTTGTTGGCTTTGGGGCCCAGTGGTAGGCAGCAAGGAAAATGTAGCCTTTGATCACCTAGAAGACAGACAATATACCAAATGGCTTGTGATTTTAGGCAGAGATGTGGGAAACAGATTATTACAAGTGTGACTTGGTTGCTTTTAGCTGTGCTTGACAGGATTTTACAATAAATAGATGAACTCAGGAAAGAACTGGGTGTTTAAGCAGGGATGAAAGGAAAGAGAGAATCCAGAAGTTCCAGGGTTGACAGATGCAACTGTTGTTCATCTCCAACCAGTAAAGGTAGAGATTGAGAAATGCTTTGATTTACGAAGCTAATTAAATCTCAGCTTAAAACTTAGCCTTGGGTCAGACCAAGGGCCTGCGTAACACCTCCTAGTAAGTCCTTTGTTGGATAAAATGGCTCAGGGAAAACAGACCAAAGGCATGGTTCTCCCATGGAGGCCTGATAAGATCAAGTTATCTTCATAATTATGCCCAGAAGGCAAAGAAGTATATGTGTGGTGACTGACACACGGTGCTGACTAGAATCAGACAGGCAAAGCACTATCCAAGCTTTCAAGAGCGTTGTGAAGCCAAAGACACACCAGGGGACTATGACTGTTGGGGAGAAACCTTTGGGCTCTGAAGTTTCTGTGGGCAGGAAGGGGGCTGAGAAAGCACTCAATCCTCATGGAGTTGATATTTTCTATAATAGATGTGGCCAAGAAGGGTAATGCAGAGGGTAAAGTCAGGAGCCCTGAAGAATGATAAGAGGGGGCTACTTCCGGGTAGCTGAACTGGGACCAAATGAAAAAACATTTCCTAGACCCAGAAAGATTTGGAATTCTAAGAACCAGTGATGTTCTTTCTGTTCATGAATGGGAGTGTTAATTTCAGTGCTTATTCTATCTTTGTTTGACCATTGCATATCAGCTATTAGATGTGAGGTAGGGAGATCCCGTCTCTATAAAATATAAAAGATTAACTGAGTGTGGTGGCATGTACCTGTGGTCCCAGCTACTTGAGAGGGTGAGGTGGGAGGATCACATGAGCTTGGAAGGTTGAGGCTGCAATAAGCTGAGATTGTGCCATTGTGCTCCAGTCTAGGTGACAGAGTGAGATCCTATCTCAAAAACAACAAAAAAAGATATAGATGTGGGGGTGATAGGCAACATTTGCTTGTTTTTAACTTCATACATCTCTGGATGAAGAGGAGCAGTATCTGGACATAATGTGGAAATTATCACGAGATACTAAACTTGATACCATGATTGTTTGAGACTCTTGGGCATCATTAGGGAGAGTGAATATGTTTTTCCTGCTAACAGGGAGAAATGAACATTTCTGTAACAAAGAAGGTGGACTGTAATAGAGGGCATTCCTGTTCCCAGTTAATTGCTTCTCTCCTGGTGGGAGGATTATATAGTCCTAAGCATGGTTACGCATTTGCATTTCCCCCAGAGGAGGAGTATTTGTATGTCCATGCCCAAAGTCATAGGACTTTGTGGACAGAATGAGTGAAAGTGACATATACCATTTCTGAGCAAAAGCTGGTGAGCCATTGTGTGGTTTGCCATTTCTTTTTCCCTCTGCAGCAAGACCAAGATGGAGGAGACTACTTCAGCCTGAGCTGAAAATAGGAAGACAGCTGGGGCAGAACCACAACTGGCCCATTGCCACCACCGTGTAAACTGAACAAGAAATATGTGTTCATTCTTATAAACAAATGGGATTTTTTAATATTGTTTGTTACAGCAGCATAAACAGGTAAAAGGTGACTAACACAGCTGGCTTCCATTGGGGCCTAGCCAGTGGAGACACAGGCAGGAGATCAGAGGAGTAGTTGAGGAAGGGAAGGGGCAGGTCTCCCTTCCCTTTCTGCCCCGGGCAGCATCTCCAGCAGCAACTCTGTACAGATGGACAGGCCCACTGTGCTGCCAGCTCCACCCACAGCCCCTGCACACCTCCCTTTGGGTGACTCTGCCTCTTCATCCCATCTCTCCAGCCTAGAGATGATAGTGGCTTTCTGCTGTCACCAATCTCCATTTGGTTGCTCAACTCTTCTGTTACCCAGTGACCAATTCCCTGCCTTGAAGTTCCTATCTTTAACACTTTGAGTAGTTTTTGTTTCTCTGGTTGACATTAGCTGATACACCACCCTATGTACAAATTTTGGAGTAACTTAATCTCAGATGTCTCAAACTTTGTTTGTTTGGAAAAAAACATGTTATCTGCTTTTATAATTTTTTTTTGCCATCTTAACCATTTTTAAATGTACAGCTTAGTGGCATGATGAACACTCATACTGTGAACCATCACCACCATCCATCTCCAGAACTTTTTTCATCTTTCTTTTTTTTTTGAGACAGAGTCTCGCTCTGTCACCTAGTCTGGAGTTCAGTGGCGCGATCTTAGCTCACTGCAACGTCTGCCTCCTGGGTTAAAGTGATTTTCCTGCCTCAGCTTCCTGAGTAGCTGGGACTACAGGTACATACCACTAGGCCTGGCTAATTTTTTGTATTTTTAGTAGAGATAGGGTTTTGCCATGTTGGCCAGGCTGGTCTTAAACTCCTAACCTTAAGTGATCCAACTGCCTCGGCCTCCCAAAGTGCTGGGATTATAGGCGTGAGCCACTGCATCCTGCCTCCAGAATTTTTTCATCTTCCCAAACTGAAACTCCACATCCATTAAACAATAACTCCTTTTCCCTCTTTCCTTCTAGGCCCTAACAACCAGCACTCTTCTTTCTCTCTATGAATTCCACTATTCTAGGTACCTCATGTAAGTGGAAGCACACACTACTGGCCCTTTTCTTGTTTGGCTTATTTTACTGAACATAATAATAGATTTCAATATAGATTTGAAAGTTTTCATCTTATAGGACCTGTAGGTGGTAGCTGACACCTACATAGACACCTACAAAGACATACATGAGATAACCTAGACAGAGAGTATCTCTCTAGAGAGACAGAACATGAGAAATAAGAAAGACAATGATGATTACCATGATGAAATGTCCTCATTAGTATAGTGGCGAGAAAAAAAAAAAGATGATGAAATGAAGAAGGCTGAGAGGGAGAATGAGAAATGAGTAGCAAAGAAGTAGGAAGAACATGAGAAGAGAATGTAGTCATGGCCAGGCTCAGTGGCTCATGCCTAGAATCCCAGCACTTTGGGAGGCCGAGGTAGGTGGATCACTTGAGGCCAGGCCAACATGGCGAAGGTTCATGTCTTCAAGATACATCCACGTAACTTTTTCAAGCTTCCAGTCTATCTTAGCCAAGATATTTTTGGTTTCAAGTCACAGAAACCTTCCATTTAACAGGTTTAAACTATAAGGAATTTATTATCTAATGAGACAAGAAGTTCACAGGAAAAGTAGTTCCAGGGCTAGTTAAGTCAGTAGCTCAAAAATATCTTAAGAATGTAAGTTGGCTGGATGCGGTGGCTCATGCCTGCAATCCCAGCACTTTGGGAGGCCGAGGTGGGTGGATCACAAGGTCAAGAGATCGAGACCATCCCGGTCAACATGATGAAACCCCCGTCTCTACTAAAAAATCCAAAAAAATTAGCTGGGCATGGTGGTGTGCACCTGTGGTCCCAGTTACTCAGGAGGCTGAGGCAGGAGAATCACCTGAGCCCAGGAGGTGGAGGTTGTAGTGAGCTGAGATCATGCCACTGCACTCCAGCCTGGTGACAGAGCAAGACTCCATCTAAAAAAAAAAAAAAGGGAACATAAGTTATTTCTATCTTTCTGTTTTGCTGGTCTCTGCATGGCAGCTTGGTTCCCAGGCAAACTCTCCTTATGGTGGAGATCTCATAAGAAAACTGCCACTGTTAGCCATTTGTATTAATCAGCTTTTGCTAGATTATGGTGCTATAATGAACAACCCCCAAATCTCTGTGACTTTAAATAAGCATCCAGAATGGTACTCTTTTTAAGATAAAGTAAAAATGTTCCAGAAACCCTCTAGCAGGCTTCCCTTCATCCCTTTGGACTGAAAAAAATCACTGGCAGTCATCATTGTCTTTGCTCATGTAAAACTCACTCCTTGAAGATGAAGGAAGGGCTGGCTGTCCTGAAGCAAAGGTGTGCACAGAAGAGTAACCTCTTTTTATTTTACTTTATTTATATATTTATTATTTTATTTTATTTTGAAACAGTTTTTGCTCTTGTTGCCCAGGCTCCAGTGCAATAGCATGATCTTGGCTCACTGCAACCTCTGCCTCCTGGGTTCAAACGATTCCCCTGCCTCAGCCTCCTGAGTAGCTGGGATTACAAACATGTGCCAACACACCCAGCTAATTTTTGTATTCGTAGTAGAGATGGGGTTTTACCATGTTGGCTAGATTGGTCTTGGACTCCTGACCTCAGGTGATCTGTCCTCCTTGGCCTCCCAAAGTGCTGGGATTACAGGCGTGAGCCACGGCACCCAGTTTCTTGAACAAAATCGGGATTCTCTTAGAAAAGAGAGGGTAATACAGCCATTGGGCAGGGAACTAGCAGTGTTTGGTGTAATACCCTCCGTTTCACCTAGACTCTCTCAATAAATGACACACCATTCAACTCAACCAGTTGTTGTAGCCAGAAACCTGGGACTCATCCTCGAATCTCCACCTCTCTCATCTTCCACTCTATTCAACCAATAATTCCATTGATTCTACCTCAAACACAGCTCTGTAATCAGCCTTCTCTTTTGCCACCCAAGTTCAGGATGCCACCATCATCTTTCAACTGGGACCCTGCAGTGGACTGCATTGGTCTCCCTGCCTGTAGTCTTACTAAACCTCGATCCAAGTTCCAAGCTGCTAATAGTACCTTTTCTTGATGCAATTCTGGTCATGTTATTTTCCCATTAAAACCCCTTCTTGGGGCCAGGTGCGGTGGCTCATGCCGGTAATCCCAACACTTTGGGAGGCTGAGGTGGACAAATCATTTGAGGCCAGGAGTTTGGGACCAGCCTGGCCAACATGGTGAAACTCCGTTTCTACTAAAAATACAAAAATTAGCTGGGAATGGTAGTGCATGCCTGTGATTCCAGTTACTCAAGAGGCTGAGGTACAAGAATCAGTTGAACCTGGAAGGTGGAGGTTGCAGTGAGCTGAGATCACATCACTGCACTCCAGCCTAGGTGACAGAGCAAGACTGTCTCAAAAAAAAAAAAAAAAAAAAAGAGAATGTAGTCAAAAACCAAAGAAGGAAATTAGAGGCACCCAACAGGGTCACCCAACAGGGTAACCCACAAAGGGGACAGGATATGGACTAAAAAGTGCCACTAGATTTGGTCACCGAGTGAGAAAGACAATATTTGAGAAGATTCGGACTCTTTTGTCAAACTAATATACTTAAGAATGTATTTTCCACCTCTTCATTAATTCTTCCACCCATTTGTCCAGCAAAGATTCACTAAACATCTACTCAAGGCTGTGTACTGTGCTAGGCCCTAGGGAGACATAAGTTGACCAATGTCCTTTTGGGCTCACTATACTTGCCTGCAAGGGAAAGTTACAATGCACCAGGGCTGGGTCTTTTACAAGCTGGTACTGACAGGCTCTCTGAATACATTCGATGAAACAAGGGCCAGTGTGCAAGTCCAAAAGTCAATAAGACTTAATTATCTTGCTCTGAGGTGGCAGGAGGCAAAGGGAAAGTGTGTGCAGAACATTATTATTGCATTATTGCTATCTTGATAAGTCAGTCACAGATGAGAGTCTGGATTTTTCCAAGAAAATTGGTTCCATCTGCTCAAAAGCAGAAAAGTGATAGAGCAGTTAATCAAAAGAGCATCCCCTTAAAATACTCTGAACTTGCCTACCTTTTTTTTTTTGAAACGGAGTCTCGCTCTCTCACCCAGGCTGGAATGCATTGGTGTGATCTCAGCTCACTGCAACCTTTACCTCCTGGGTTCGAGCATTCTCTTGCCTCAGCCTCCTGAGTAGCTGGGATTATAGGCACATGCCACCACACCTAGCTAATTTGTATTTTTAGTAGGGATGGTGTTTCACTGTGTTTACTAGGGTGGTCTCGAACACCCGCCTCGACCTCCCAAAGTGCTGGGATTAAAGGCCTAAGTCACTGCGCCTGGCGTTGACACTAATTATTGACAAACTATTGCTTTACTAATTTTTTTTTTCCTGCCCTTCTGTTCTAGCTGCAGTAAAACAGTGTGGTGTAATGTTCAAAAAATCAGTGAATCACAGCCTTCTGAAAACGAATGGGTATCAGTGGGGTTTGGGAGTTGGATGAAGACAAAGGGAGGGACACCATAACTAACTGGAGATCTTACTACATTTTCCTTTAATATTCATTTTTTACAATAGACATTATTTTGAAAAAAGTTTAATTCAAAATGTCATTAAGGCACATTATCTTTAATGGTCTGGAAAAACAGTTATTTTTACACTTGAACTTAGCCAAAAGGCCAAGAAGTGATAAAAAACAGTTATTTTAAAAAATCCTGTCCATCAATTTTTTAAAAACATAAAACTAGGCATTCTTTGAAATGTGAATAATAATTTCCTAATTTATATTGAGGATTTTGGATATACTTTTTTGGTTTTTTTTTTTTTTTTGGATATACTTTTTTTTAAAACATGTATGCCTGGGAAGGTAAATGATGCAAATATTTGACCACTGCCTCAATCAGACTTTAGTTTTTAGGGTCTGGCCTGACATGATGGCACATAAACAGGAAAACAAGCTCAGAGGAGCCTATCCCTGAAAACAATCCCTTACGGGACTCTAGCTCACGCCTGGCCCTTCCCAGTGCTTCCATCTGAAGCCCCTGGGGACTCAGGTGGGTTAAGAAAGGTGGGGGAGAGGGGATCGTAAATCCTACCCCACTGGGAAGGGTGACAGTAACAACTTCCAGAGTGTTTACAAAGAGCCAGGCTCAGATCCAAGCCCTTGACGTGTATTAACCTGGGTAATCATCCCAACAATTCATGAAATAGTTACTATTATTATCTTTTTCTTTTTCCTTTTTTTTTTTTTTTTGGTTGAGACGGAGGTTCACACCTGTTACCCAGGCTGGAGTGCAATGGCGCGATCTCAGCTCACCGCAACCTCCGCCTCCTGGGTTCAGGCAATTCTCCTGCCTCAACCTCCTGAGTAGCTGGGATTACAGGCACGCGCCACCATGCCCAGCTAATGTTTTGTATTTTTAGTAGAGACGGGGTTTCATCATGTTGACCAGGATGGTCTCGATCTCTTGACCTTGTGATCCACCCGCCTCGTTCTCCCAAAGTGCTGGATTACAGGCTTGAGCCACCGCGCCCGGCAGACTATTTCTGTATTATCTTCATTTAACAGATAAGCAACGGAGTCAGAGTGGTTATAGAAAGTGGAGGAGCGGGTACCTTGTTGGTAGCCACTAGGGGTGTCAGTAACATGTCTCAACTTTGTTAAAACGGATCAGAAAAATGCTCACCTTTAAGACTGCAAGCAGGGCCTGTCTAGGGAAGAGGTGACTTATCAATGATCTTTTAGATAAGGAATAGATCTGCAGGGAGGCGTGTGTAAGAATAAAAAGTGAGTTCCCTGTGTGCGTGGTCGGTGGTGAACTCCTAGCTGGTCCAAGCAGAGAGCTTGAGCATTTGCTCTCCAGGGTGAGAGCCCAAAGCCGAAGGAACAGAGAGGGCAAATTCCGGCGGCAGCCACGTGGCCCAGTCTATGAGCCAGGGTGGCCGTCACGGAGGCGGGGCCCGAGGGGCGGGGCTGGGGAGTGCTGACGCCCGGGCCGGGCGGAGTGCGCCTGCGCACGGGGTGGGCAGGGAGGGGGTGGGAACGCGAGCGGAGCTGTATTAACGAAGCTCCCCGCCCCGCCCGCCAGGCCAGTGCTCTCAGTGCGCAGGCGCGGAGCTCTCTCCTTGTCAGTCGGCGCCGCGTGCGGGCTGGTGGCTCTGTGGCAGCTGCGGCTACTGGACTCCGGCACCATGAGCGGCTTCAGCACCGAGGAGCGCGCCGCGCCCTTCTCCCTGGAGTACCGAGTCTTCCTCAGTGAGTGTCTGCAGCTAGCGGACCCTCCCCTCCCGTCCGCCCATTCATTCCCGGGCCTCTACTCCCCGGAGGGTGCGGCCAGCGCTCCGCCCCAAGTCTCCGACGCGGGCCCAGCTCCTCGGACGCGTCTTGGGGCCTGGCCGGCCTCGCATTGCCCACTTGCCGCCGGCGGGGATCGCCTCCGGCCATCCCTCCCGGCTGAACGGAAATGGTCCCTTTCTCACGCTTCGGGGTACCCAAACCTGGGCCCAGCTAGTTTTGCAGGTGTCCGGCTCGGGCAGGGTCTGAAGAGAAAAGGAAATCACTGGCCCACCCTAGAAAGGTGCCTGGAGGTAACATAATCTCCGTAAGAGGATTGCTCAGTTTGGAGGAACAGCGACTCAGGGGGACAGTGACTTCCTAAAGACCTTAATTCTGTCGCCGTAGCTCAGATTATCGGCGCTGAGCGGAGCCAAGTCCACCCGCTCGTTTTACAGACGGGGAAACCGAGGCCTGGATCGGGAGCCGTCTGTGAAGGCGCTGGACCGACCCTCCGGTCCGCGGTAACGCTCCTACCTCTCCGCCGCCTGTTTTCTCTTAGCGCTGATGCTGGGAATGCTCTTATGAAACAGAAAGCTGTTCCCCGCAAATCAAACAGATGACGTCAATCTGGAAGCATGACTGAGAAAGTGCCAAGTTTTTACCTTGTGCAGGATTCGGCATCTAAGGGGGTACCTACCCAGGTCCTGCCCCTGAGGATGCACGTGGAAGCCGGGAGGCTGCAGGCTGGCGCCCTCCACGCTCCTTATCGCCGCCACCTTTTTTTTTAACCTTGTAGGTGGAGGAAAGCTACGTGGGGTTTTCTTTATCCTATTACTCCCTCCACCCTCAGCTACTAGGAGCAGATTATGGGAGATAACCGAGGCAGTGGTGAATGTATCACCAAAGGCGCTTCTATTTTAATCTCTTTACAGTTTTATTTGGAAGGAAATGGGCAGGTTCCTCAAACTCTGAGTTGGTGAAGCGGGGAGTAGAGGGGACCAATGGGAATAGGCGTTGAAGGAACAAAGCTCCTAGCAAAAAGAGCCTGGTGTGGGAGGAAAAGGAAAGTGAACAGTAAAACTCACACATCTAGCTGAAGGTTAAAATATCAGATACAATTTAGGAAGGTGAGAACTACCCCCACTCTCCATTTTATTTAATTTTGCAATGAAGCAGCAAGGGCAGTGCAGTAACTTTTGACCGATAGTTCATGGAACTGTTTTTCTGGAAATAGTGTTGACTCCAGAATTTCTCTGTAGGAAGGGCTTACAGAGGTGACTGTCTGATTTGAAGGTGAGGGGTGGATCTTCAACCTATATATGCAGAACACACTGCTTTTACTTAGATTATTTATTTGCGATGAGTATTTGGTGGCTGTTATGGGAGACCAGAGCTACTCCTAGATTTTGACACTAGCTGAAGTAATTGTTTTTATCAAGTAGAACTCTCTGGAACTTGAGAAATAGTAATTAGAATCCACTATATAGTTATCAAATTTTAAGTGCTTTATCGTTCCTTAATAAAAATAAACTTTTTTTTAGCTTTATAATGTTACATTTGTCAATTTCTTTAAAATTGATAAAGGGTTGGGCAGACTGCAAAGTCACAATTGACCCCAAAGGGACTTTTATAGGATTATGAGGGGTCACTGTTCTATTTTTCCTATTACACTTTGATTTTTCTTTGTTTTTGAGACAGAGTCTAGCTCTGTTGCCCAGGCTGGAGTGCAGTGGTGCAGTCTCCACTCACTGCAACTTCTGCCTCCCAGGTTCAAGTGATTCTCCTGCCTCAGCCTCCCAAGTAGCTGAAATTACAGGCACTTGCCACCATGTGGGTAATTTTTGTATTTTTAGTAGAGACAGGGTTTCACCATGTTGGCCAGGCTGGTCTCAGACTCCTGACCTCTGGTGATCCACCTGCTTCAGCCTCCCAAAGTGCTGGGATTATAGGCGTGAGCTACTACACCTGGCCTCCACTTTGATTTTTAAACTTGAAGGGATGCAATGTAGACAGTCCATAGGTTTTCTGAAGAATACTGAGGAAGTTTTAAAATTACTTTTTGGCTATATTTAGGCCTCTAGAATATATTAGTAATATATATCCAGAATATAATAGAAATTATTTGTGAAGGTGTTTGTTGCAACTTGATTATCCTTAAAGAAAGTCATAATCTAAGATGGCTGTCTCTGTCTTCCCAGAACACCACTTTTAGCTACATTGTTTATAATTTAGCAAAATGGTCCCCTCCCTTCCTCCCAAGTACTTCATAATAGTTCTGTAAACTGTTAACTGATGTAAGTTCAGTCCAAAACAATTAAATTGTCCAAAACAATTGCCTTTTGTGTATTGGGTAGTCTCTGCTGTCAGTACAGAAATTAGTACTTATTAGATGCCTACAGAGTGCATAGAATGTAAACCCAGCCTAGCCTGGGAGTGCAGTCAGGAGAAGTGAAGTATACGACCAGGTTTTCTGGTGTGAGAATAGTGTCTTGGTATAAAAAAATGTGTACTGATCGGGTGTGGTGTCTCACCCCTGTAATTCCAGCCCTATGGGAGGCCAAGGTGGGCAGACTGCTTTGAGCTCAGGAGTTGGAGACCAGCCTGGGAAACATGGGAACACTCCGTCTCTACAAAAAATACAGAAATTAGCCAGGCATAGAAGCTTGCGCCTGTAGTTCCAGCTACTCAGGAGGTTGAGGCTGGAGGATCACTTGAGCCTCCAAGAGGGAAGCAGGGGTGGCAGTGGGCCAAGATCACACTATTGTACACTATCCTGGATGTCAGAGTAAGAGAGCCTATCTCAAAAAAAAAAACTATACTATGTGCATTTAGCAATACAATGAATTACAGTAATAACTTTTTCTAATTTATTTTGCAGAAAATGAGAAAGGACAATATATATCTCCATTTCATGATATTCCAATTTATGCAGATAAGGTAAGACATTCTTATCTTTTGGACATAGTCTCTTTACTCAGATCAGCTAGTTCTACGTATTAATTTTCTTACATGTCTTTCAACAAGTGCTTAAAATGCCTCGTTGTGGTGTAAGTTAAAGGTCCATTGATTAGGCCGGGGGCAGTGGCTCAGGCCTCTAATCCCAGCACTTTGGGAGGCTGAGGAGGGTGGATGGCTTGAGGCCAGAAGTTCGAGAACATCCTGGGCAACATGACAAAACCCTGTCTCTACAAAAAAATAAAACAATTAGCCAGGCATGGTGGCATGTGCCTGTAGTCTGAGCAACTTGGAAGGCTGAGGTTGGAGAATCGCTTGAACCTGGGAGGCAGAGGCTGCAGCGAGCCAAGATTGCACCACTGCACTCCAGCTTGGGTGACAGAGCGATACCCTGTCTCAAAAAAAAGGTCCATTGACTAAATAAAAAATCAGTCTTAAACTAGATTATTTCGTTAAAGAAGCAAATATAATTTGGGGAAGGAGAGGAGGAATAAAAGCAAAAGTAAGCTGTCTTGGTGAAAAAAAAAATAAAAAAAAATTACATTGGTCCTTTTTGTATGTGTATTTGGAACTAAAATCTTAATACTTCATTAGTGGTTTTAAAATAAACCAGGTAGCCAGCACAGAATTTTGGCTGTGGGATCTTTATTAAACGGTAAAAATAAACTAGATTATTCAATGAGTATAGGAAAATTTAGTCACAGGCTAGTACAGTTGAGATTTGTGCAATTAAGATAGTGTTAATAAACGTAGGCACACAGACTTCTAAAAGGAAATAGCTGTTCTTTTATGTCCTGTATAAACCAGCAAGAAGAAACCTAACTTTAGCACAGATTGGGAGGTTTACCACAAATTGGTAAAAATCTTTACTTTTCTAGGGGAAAACAAGTCTACGACTATATACACCAGAATAGCTGGGTGTGGGGTGATTGTAATCCCACTTGGAAGGCTGTGCTGGGAGAAGCACTTGAGCCCAGGAGTTTGAGACCAGACTGGCAACATAGCAAGACCCTGTCTCAGAAAAATAAATAACAATAAAAAATATATATCAAAATATTTATGATTCGTGGGACTGCCACCCTTGGTTTTATTTTCATTTTTGTCTTTTTATATTGTCTAATCTTTTTACAAAGAGCATGTGTTATAAGTACAACTTTAAACAGTCATTTTAAAAAATGCATCTCTTCTTAGCCTCCTTTCCAATGGAAGCTGTTTGTACTGTATTTCTCAACTTGACACCAGAACAAATATCTTATTCTTTTTATACTTTTACGTTTTTTTCCTTCAGTAAGAAAATTTGATTCACATTGAGTACAATAATTTTTGAGTTGTAGAAGTTACATAGGTTATTGACTTTCCTTAGCTAGATGTCAGTACACAACACATGTGAACATCACTTTCCAGCGCACATCTAGAGTAATAATAGTAAAGATGAAATTTTGTTCTTCTGTGTGCTGTCTTACTGTTTTTCTGGGCGTGACCATTAGATAGAAATAGACAAATTCATTGCATTTCTACCAGGAAGTTTGCTGCAGTTCTGTACTGCCAGAAATTCCAGTTTTTGCATTGCTTACAAGGAGCCTGCCTGGGCAAGACTCCAATTGGAGGCAATGGAGCAAACAGCCCCAGGCCAATTATGTGCCACAAGTACAGGAGGGACCTCAAATTGGCATGTATTTTTCCTGTGGGAATATCAGAGTTGTATTTATTCACAAACTCGAATTTGTTACATCTGATTTCCTGGGAGTTGATATAAACTGCAGAATCTTCCCCTCTTGAATCTTGGCCACATTAGGTTGGCTTGAATTATCTGCTTGTTGTATAATAGTATATATATATATCTCATATTGTAGCATCTCAGACCATTTTGAGCAATGAAGAGGTATAAAATGATGACCCTAAGTTTACTGATAATACCCTGCCATACAGGTGTGCTAAGGAGGGAAAACATTTTCTTGAAATCGAGCTGTTTTCACAGTGTTCTTAAGTCACTGGACAGTATTGCAGCCAAGGACCAGATGATCATAGATGTTTTGGTACCTACTCTTATTGCTGCTTCAAGTTATTCCAAAATAGGAAACAGGCTACATTTTGGTGTCCTGTTAGGTGTGTTCACTCAGATTACTCTGGGACACCGAAGTCTTATAAGGGACTGGTCTGTAAAGTGGATTACTCAAATGAAGACTCTGCTCTTGGCCCGCCCTGTCCCAGCTCAAAAGCACAAGCTCTTACGACTCTGGATTTTATGAGTGGTCTAGACCTCAGTGGATCTTGGACAGAAGCCTTCCTGCCTGAGAGGCCGGAAGGAATTCATTATGTTGTTTTGTTTTTAAGGAAGTTACTTGTTTAAAACACAAATGAAGGTGTGGTTGACATCATTCTGGATTATAGCTTTAAAAAAAAAATCAGATTAACTTGAGTGTTTTTCTTCTTTATAAAAAATCCATTGCGATTAAGTTTACATAAAGACATTCTCATGGGCTTCGCCTTAGACTTTATTCCTAATATGATTAGTCATCTGAGGGATGATAATGAGGGAATGTCATGATCAAGTGAGCATGTGCCTTTAACACAGCTCAGTCAGCTCGACTAAGGAAAAATGTCCAAAGGCTCATATCCATATCAGGCCTTTTTTTTGAGACAGATTCTCTTTGTCACCCAGTCTGGAGTGCAGTGGCATGATAATGGCTTACTGCAGCTTCAACCTCCCAGGCACAAGTGGTCCTCCTGCCCCAGCCTCCTGAATAGCTGGGACCATAGGCACACACTAACACGCCCAGCTAATTTTTCTATTTTTTGTAGAGATGGGGTTTCCCTATGTGCCACATTCCCTATGTGTCCCTATGTGACCAGTTCCCTGGTCTTGAACTCCTGGGTTCAGGCGATCTGCCCATCTTAGCCTCCCAAAGTGCTGGGATTATAGGCGTGAGCCACTGTGCCCAACCCCTATCAGGACCTTTTAATGTAGATATTCAGTTTGCCATTAGGTAATCAGTCCAGCCCGTTTTGGAAAATCTTTTGCCTCGAGTACTCTGCTTTGTCCACATCCAGTGGGTAGAGAAGGTAAACGCAAGGGCTCCCTGGATGTTTTTAAACTGTAGGGATGTCCTTTGCTCTGAGTCAATTTTAGGATCAAATATAAAAGCATCTATAGCTCAGAGTATCTTCTAACGTAGAACTTTTGAGATACCAGAAATTTTAAAAATCCAAAACATAGCATAAACAGTATGAAACACTGAGCAGATAAAAGCTTTCTCTAAACCTTAAAGTGCTCAGATATCATGACCTGATTTTTAAATTTTAGAAATCAGATATTTTTCTATTCTATATCTTAAACTTTCATATTAATTCTAGTTCTGACAATGTAGGGTGCTATTTTTTTCAGGTGATTGTTGGGAGCATATAGAGGCATATATAAATATGGAATATGTGTTTCTTTTTTTCTCTTCTGAAAGAAAGTCAAGCCTCTAATCAAACAGATTGATGCTTCAGAAACTTCCCAGAATATTGTCTGCAATTTGGCATAAATGCATTTTTCTTGGGAAAGGTTCCATGGTCAAAATTATTAGTCATTGCAAATCAGAAAAGTTTTGACAACTGGAAATGCAGACCCTTTTGCTTGATTTTATAAAGAGAGGAAAATAAACAGATTATGGTTAGAATATCTGTTTTCAAAATTTAGTCATCATAAAGCTTATCTGAAGAGAAAAAAAATGGCAAAAATAGCAGCTTTTTCTTTCTCTTTTTTGAGACAAGGTCTCACTCTGTCACCCAGGCTGGAGTGTAGTGGCATGATATTGGCTCACTACAGTCTCCACCTCCTGGTCTCATGCGGTCCTCCCACCTCAGCCTCCTGAGTAGCTGAGTCTACAGGTGCGCACCACCATACCTAGCTAAATTTTTTTTTGTATTTGTAGAGACAGGCTTTCGCTGGTCTTAAACTCCTGAGCTCAAACAGTCCGCCCACCTCAGCTCCCAAAATGCTGGGATTTCAGGCGTGAGCTACCACACATGGCCAGCAGCTATTCTTAATTATGACATGACAAGTTATTGCTCTACACAGGTACATATGGTAGTGTATAGTAGCAAATACAGGCATTTGTTCGAGTTGCTATGAGCAGACACCTATGTAACTGGAAAAAAAGTATTACTAAAAGTTTTATGTGTATGTGTTTTAATTTTTTTACTTTAATATGTTAATGATCTCGCTTGGAATTTTAACACAATTTGTTGAGGAAATGTTTTTTGGGTTGGTGTAAATCATGTCTTTCTTTGCTAAGTTACAGTCCTCAATGAATAAGGGGCACAACAGTGAAGTTTGATCATCATATTTCTTTCTGTTAGCTTCTCAAATAGACTTCTGTCATTGCCAATGAAATAATTCAGGAATCCATATACTTTTAACAGCTTAAAGTATATCCTTCAATAATCATATAACCAACTTTACAGCCAAAACTTAGAGTTAAGAGCCATTGTCATTTGGTGAGCAGTGAATAAGATAAAGTATTCTTGAAAATGGTGAAATCTGGTATACCTTTCTGAAAGCCTCTTTATGGGGATGGAACATTTTCTTTTAACTATGTGAGCCCTTAACATTTCCTTTTAACTATATGAGCTCTTCTGATAGGGATTTTATACTCCAAATCTAGAGGTTATAGTCTAGAAGTTAATTTTTTTTTTTCAAAAAGGTAAAGATTCGTTTGTATTAGCTTCTTGCTTTATGTCTATCTCTAGATAAATTTAGAAGAAAATTCTCTCTCCCGCCACTGTTTTTTCTCCAAATTTTATTGCAAAACAATAAAGATAAAGAAATGGGGGGTGGACTGGGTGCCGTGGCTCATGCCTGTAATTCTAGCACTCTGAGATGCCTAGGCAGACGAATTGCTTGAGCTCAGTTCAAGACCAGCCTCAGCAACATAGTGAAACCCTGTCTTTACCAAAAATAAAAAATAAATTAGCTGGGTGTGGCGGCAAGTGCCTGTAGTCCCAGCTACTCAGGAGGGCTGAGGTATGAGGATTACTTGAGCCCCGGAGAAGGAGGCTGTAGTGAGCTATGATCGCATCACTGTACTGCAGCCTGGGTGGCAGAGTGAGACCTCGTCTCTCTTTTTTTAATTTTTTAAGAGATGGGGGTCTTGCTTTGTTGGTCAGGTTGATCTTGGACTCTTGGTCTCAAGCAGTCCTCCCACCTCAGCTTCCCAAAATGCTAGGATTATGGCGTTAGTAGCCACCCCTGGCTAAGAGCTCATCTCTTTTTTTTCTTTTTTTTTTTGAGACGGAGTTTCGCTCTTGTTACCCAGGCTGGAGTGCAATGGCGCGATCTCGGCTCACCGCAACCTCCGCCTCCTGGGTTCAGGCAATTCTCCTGCCTCAGCCTCCTGAGTAGCTGGGATTACAGGCACGTGCCACCATGCCCAGCTAATTTTTTGTATTTTTAGTAGAGACGGGGTTTCACCATGTTGACCAGGATGGTCTCGATCTCTTGACCTCGTGATCCGCCCGCCTCGGCCTCCCAAAGTGCTGGGATTACAGGCTTGAGCCACCGCGCCCGGCCTTTTTTTTTTTTAAAAAAGGAAGTAATTACTACCACATCTACATGCATTTGAAAGTGTGCTAAGTATTGATTTTACAGACAAGTCACTCACCCCAAGCTGTAGCCTGAGGCCTACAAGCTGGAAGTACCTGATTTGGAAATCCAACTCTTAGGGAGTTAAAAGAACTTTTATTTTATTCATTGCTAGTCTTCAGAGGCTGGAAAAGTGCCTGGCACTTCCTGGTGGTCCACAACAAATATTTGTTGAAAAAAGAATCAGTGAATTGACCCTGGCTTTTGCAGGTACTCCTTGCTGCTTTCCGCCCAGCTAATTTCTAAAATGCACCAGACCTTCAAGCTTTTGTTCGCAGTAGAATTTCTTACCATTTTCTGAAGGATGTTTTCTTCCTTGTTATTTTTTTCCTTCTCATTAATTATGTAGGCTTGTGTTATTAGGTAATAGTATTTTGAGGGTCTATACATATTTGTCATTTAATGCTATCAAAGTGTGGAATATAGTTTCCAAACTTTGAATTAGTAATTTCAGCTCTATTTGCTATGTTTTTCTTGAAGCAGTGATTCGGTGGCATTTCAACAAAATTAACCACTAACCTTGGCGAGCGCTTCAGTTGATCTTTTGTGTCATAACAGCTCCATCTTGTGAATCTTTAGGGTACTACTGCTGAAAACTGAAAGCCCCAACTTGTTCTTTTCACAGACCTACACAGATCTCTCATTTTTACACCTGAGCAGTGGTACTAGATAGACACAGTTCCTGAAAACTTAGTGGGTAAGGTGAAATTTAGTCAAAAATTGGTTCTGAGGTTTTTCTTTTTTTCTTTTTGAGACAAAGTCTCACTCTGTTGCCCAAGCTGGAGTGCAGTAGCACAATCTCGGCTCACTGCAACCTCCACCTCCTAGGTTCAAGTGATTTTCCTGCCTCAGCCTCCTGAGTAGTTGGGATTACAAGCATGTGCCACCATGCCCAGCTAATTTTTGAATTTTTAGTAGAGACGAGGTTTCACTATGTTGGCCAGG
Organism: Sapajus apella; assembly: GCF_009761245.1. Classification (NCBI taxonomy): domain Eukaryota; kingdom Metazoa; phylum Chordata; class Mammalia; order Primates; family Cebidae; genus Sapajus; species Sapajus apella. The sequence goes on along the minus strand of NW_022437034.1, from coordinate 1,630,991 downwards.
ATGATCTTGAATTCCTGACCTCATGATCTGCCTGCCTTGGCCCCAAAGTGCTGGGATTACTGGTGTAAGCCACTGCACCCAGCCTGGTTCTGAGGTTTTCTACCCAGTATAAACAATTAGTGTTAAATTTTCTAAACCATCTGGTTATTTCAGAGAGATACAGGGATAGAGCAGTTTTTCCAGTCCTGGATTTAAGTAATATTTCCATTCTTTTGGTTTTTTTGTTTTATTGGGTAGGTACAGTGTCAGGAGGCTTGGAGCAGACCTATGGATGCTTTAGTCCTCCATGGGAACTTAGTCCCTGAGTGTATCATCTATTTTGTAGTAGTCAATTTAAGGCTATAAGCCAATTACAATAGAAGTATCATTGATTAAAATCTTTTTAGAATATATTCTCTTATCTTCAAGGTTAAAGTCCTTTTGAGAGGGGATTTATTTCTAAAAACAATCAAATTGGGAGAATAATGTGGGCAATGAAGCTGATGAGTTTTGTTTGATGCTAAAACAGCAGACATGGTCATATATGGCCATATAAAGTATAACCAAGTAATTAGGCTGACTTGGGGTTTGTCTCATAAACCATCTCTGAAATAGAAGCTCCAAAAACATTTTGAGTAATTGCAGCGTCTCTGAAGGAAATAACACTGGCCCTTGGAGAGTGTTTTGAAAATGGCCTTCTTCAGAGGTACAGGTTCTATTGTGTTTATTTAGGAACTGTTTCTTTCCTTCCTAGGAGCATTCTTTCCACTCTCAATTTTTATTATGAAAAATTTAAAGCAAATAGAAAAGTTAAAAGATTTAAATAGTAAGTTGGCTGGGTGAGGTGGCTCACGCCTGTAATCCCAGCACTTTGGGAGGTAGAGGCAGAAAGATCACTTGAGGTCAGGAGTTTGAGACCAGCCTGGGCAACATGGTAAGGCCTTGTCTCTACAAAAAAATTTAAAAGTAAAAGTAAAAAATTAAAAAGAACTATACAGTAAGCAATCATATAGTGACCCACCTTGATTCTATAATTAATATTTTCCTGTAATTGCATTATTTCTTCATCCGTCATTCTCTTTTTGGATGCATTTGGTTCAAAGTCCAGTTGACTTCAAAGATCTGATACAATGAACAGTTTAACTTTGGAAGAAATAGGGCATGCTCCCTCAGAGAACAAACTGGCTCCGGTGACCATCTCACCTTCTCTTTGTTTTTTCAGGATGTGTTCCACATGGTAGTTGAAGTACCACGCTGGTCTAATGCAAAAATGGAGGTAATGTTTCACCTTACATTTGAGTCAGACTTAGGATATTGGTTTTGATCTAGTCACACTGACTTGATCAAGGATGAACCATCTGAACTCCAGGGTTTTTCTGTCTGGTCCCAGTCCATTTCCTAGTTGTATCTCCCATTGCCTACCAGTCTTCCCTTTGGGCTCCAGCTGAACTCAACTATTTACAAATATGCCTCCATCTTTCCTTTCCAACATTTTTGCTTCCAGTGTTCCCAAAGCCTAGAATTACTTTTTCTCCTTTTATTCTCTTTAAGTCTATCACTGACTCCTCCTTAGTCACCCAGCCACAAATAATCTCATTGGAATTTCAGTTGCATTGTGTTAGTTTCTTTCTGATGATACCTACCATCATTGCCTTTTTGTTATGGATATTTATAACATATTTTATATCACAAACTCTTTTACAGTAGTCACATGTTTTGTGTAATAAATACCCAAGTATTTGAATAATTTTAAATTCTGTAAAGGAAAGCTGAAATTGGATATTTATTTTGCCCTTTTAATAAACATTATGGTATTTTTATTACTCAAATGTTAGAATTTATTCCAGCTAATTTTAGTTTTTGCTTTCTAGGATTAGTAAATGTTCTCTTCCCCTTCTTGATAGTTCCTGTATACCTCACTTAAGCTTTCCACTTAATGGCTGATTTTGGAAGCACCTTTAGTTCAATTATAAAAGTGTTAGGGATAAAATATATCATTAAAGTGGAATTAGGGAACATAGATACCATAATTCATTTCCTCAGATCCTTATTTGAATAGTATTTCACATCCAAATATGCGACCATTTGAAATTTTTTATTTCAGATTGCTACAAAGGACCCTTTAAACCCCATTAAACAAGATGTGAAAAAAGGAAAACTTCGTTATGTTGCAAATTTGTTCCCGTATAAAGGATACATCTGGAACTATGGTGCCATCCCTCAGGTATGTCTTCATGCAACTGCTGACAATGTACTTTTTAGCTTACTAAATATTAACTTACTGCTATTAGTAAAAAAGATTTAAATACCAATGGAGAGTTTTTACTATGGTAGATTTTAAAAACATAAGAAGGGATAATTAACTCATTTGAATGCTTCCTTAAATAACTTATGTTCAAGATAAACTGAAAAGTAAATATTTACAGTGTTTAAATTCTGATTTGAACATTTATTCTTTTCTGAAATATTTCTTCTTTCTATGAGCTGGTTATAAGCTATATAAATTCTCTACAGACTCAGTTGCAAGTCTATTCAGTCAAGAAAGAGTGTATGGTAGTAGTCAAAAGCACTGATTTTTGGCATCAGACAGACCAGAGTTCAAATCCCAAGATGGCCACTTCCTAGCTTATCTAACTTGCTTCCCTTTCTTTCTCCTTCAGATGTTAATATCGCCCCCCTGAGATATTCACAGTATGTAGTTGGTATGGTTATTTCAAAAACTAAAGCACTTCACACCTGCACACACAAGCTTTCATAGCTGCTGACTTTTATGTTTAGAGTCCTGATTCCTTCTTCTTCAGGTCGAGCTCTTTGTGGTAAAGTAATGAGGGGAACCTGTTTTCTTAAATAGTCACCGCCTTGAGGAGGGGCATCGTTTACCAATTTATTCCCTGTACAATGTCAGTATGTAGAAGGTTCTTATTTAATATTTTGAGTGAGGAATCACTAGAATCTTGTCTATAATGAATAAATTCTGGTTTGGCTAGGCCAATGCTATGGCACTTATAATTTAATACTGGACACTAATTAAATATTCAGTTTAATTTTTTCCTCTTGATAAATGGTTTGTTTTTGATTAAGCTTGAGGTCTGTTAAATGGAACCTACTGTGAAACAACCTATAAGATAGTGGAACACAGGTCCAGCCCATCTAGCTAGTTAGGTAAACACAAAGTCATTTGTTTGTCTTAATTACAGTGTTTCACCTTATACTTCAATTGATTTGTTAATAGTATTTAGCCTTGATATATCATCTGTCGGAGAACATTGCTGAAATACTTACTCTTCTGTGGGTTGGATTGTGTTTTGTTTATGTTGGATTTGTTAGATGTGATCTTCCTTTATCCTACTTCTCATTTATCTTTTCACCTTTACTCCAGCTTAGTAGACAAACAAATCTAAGTAATGTGTTCCAGTTGGAGGAAAAAAACCAATGCAACAGCTACATTTTAAATCTAATATCCTGGCTAGCACAGGCTATCAGTTATTTTATGAGATGTTCTGCAAGGACCCTGGCTTACAATTTAGGAAGGAAAGAAAACCAGTCATGTAAAGCTCCAGAAAATCCTGATTAAATTTTTCAGTCTTAGCTCCTGGTCAGTGATGATACTTTTAACATCAGGACATAACCTTTTGGCTGGGTGTGGTGGCTCATACCTATAATCCCAGCACTTTGGGAGGCCAAGGTGGGAGGATCACCTGAGGTCAGGAGTTCGAGACCAGCCTGGCCAACATGGTGAAACCCCATCTCTACTAAAAATGCAAAAATTAGCCAGGTGTGGTGGCAAATGCCTGTAATCCCAGCTGCTCGGGAGGCTGAGACAGGGGAATCACTTGGACTCACGAGGTTGAGGTTGCAGTGAGCTGAGATTGCGCCACTGCGCACCTTCCCGTCTGAGAAACAAAGCAAGACTCTGTCTCCAAAAAAAAAAAGTAACCTTTCCATTTTACTAATATTGACTACCTACTTCTGTCTTGGGAATTTATTATAAAGAAAGTCTAAGACCAGGTGCAGTGGCTTATGCAAAGAAAAGGAAAAAAACCACACATTTTTGTTTGTTTTGTTTTTTGTGGAGGTTTTTTTTTTTTGGTTTTTTGGTTTTTTGTTTGTTTGTTTGTTTGTTTGTTTGTTTGTTTGAGATGGAGCCTCGCTCTGTTGCCCAGGCTGGAGTGCAGTGGTGTGATCTGAGCTCACTGCAGCCTCTGCTTCCTGGGTTCAAGCGATTCTCCTGCCTCAGCCTCCTGAGTAGTTGGGATTACAGGCACGTGCCACCATGCCTGGCTAATTTTTGTATTTTTAATAGGTACGGGGTTTCACCATGTTGGGTAGGCTGGTCTTGAACTCTTGACCTCATGTGATCCGCCCGCCTCAGCCTCCCAAAGTGTGGGGATTTCAGGCGGGAGCCACCACACCCAGCCTAAAACCACACATTTTTAAAGTAAAGGCTTGGGTCTATATTTGTGTTTCCCTGTTGTCTCAGTTATTAAGTAGTTGGTTTTTGCTTGTTTTAAATAGGATCATTCATTATTTGTTTTAAAGCTTAGATTTAGTTTAGCATTATATGTATAATAGGAGCTCCAGCATTTAATTGAAAATATTGTATGTAGTTAAGATTCTAAAATGCAAATAAAGAACTAAAACAATGAGAAAAAAGTAGCTGAAGAGTCATAGGATGTTATTCTCAACACGATCCATTCTGTCAGTGTGTATAGGAATAATATACACTAAGTCTTATTTTTTTTAGACTTGGGAAGACCCAGGGCACAATGATAAACATACTGGCTGTTGTGGTGACAATGACCCAATTGATGTGTGTGAAATTGGAGGCAAGGTAATGAAATGTGACATTTTTTTCTTTAGTGTTGAGATATTAATAAAGTATAACAAAGTTCATACTTTAAAAAAATATTGTGAATAAAATACATGAATATTAGTGAAATAATGATATCTCTTGGATGTTAGAGGCTTCTGTTGCATTTTAAGAATTTGTATTTTATAATTTGTACATTTAAACCTAGTCTGGAAAAAATGTGTGTGTGCATGTATGATTGAACATATATCTAGAAGAACTGGACATGGTCTGCATTGCTTTAGAAGGTGGATAATTAGTCAATAAGTGAAAGATACCATGAGGGAAATTCCCTCTCAGTATATGCAAAGCTTGCCTAACAATTTAGAATGATCAGTAAATACTGACCCAAACCAAATAACCTCATGAGTTGGAGATTCATGGTAGTAATAACTCCATCAAGTAGGGTTGTTCTAAGATTTTGATTATAGTTATTTCGTGATGTCTTTCTCAGGCTCAGAGAAATAGTAAATAACTAAAAACAAAGTTATTTTGTTTTTTAAGTCATAAAGCTTTTAAGTCATTGTATAACTTGCTTAACTCAATGGCTTTTATAAAAGTTAAACCATGTTAAGATACGTATTTGAGATTGTGGAGGACTTATTCTTCAGTATAATCAATGATAGTGCAAAAAACATTGATTACCTTGAGCTACATACTGGTTTCCCTATGACCTGTAAGAAAATAGGACCTGTAAGTCTTATTTTCAACTTTAATAGGACCAATGAAGCATTTACTCACTTAGGTTTTTAAAATTGGCTTAAAGGAACAACCTTCAGGTAAGTTCACAAAAACCTGGCCTCTTTCTTATTTCCATAAGTTAGCCAAGTAAAACTTTCTTCTAGAGTTTTGTTCTGTAATGTTGTCCTGACTTTGGCTATTGACTCTCAGGTATGTGCAAGAGGTGAAATAATTGGCGTGAAAGTTCTAGGCATATTGGCTATGATTGATGAAGGGGAAACCGACTGGAAAGTCATTGCCATTAATGTGGATGATCCTGATGCAGCCAATTATAATGGTAAGAAAATTGGAAGAGTCTGAAGTCTTTCTAATTAATTCATAAGCACCACCAAACCTAACCTGTAAGGACAGAACTGTAAGCCCATCCCTTCAAACTGTTCAAGGATGGAGGAGCAAAGCACTGGACAAGCATTATTTCTATGACTGTGCTTATAATTAATTAAGTAAACTTTATCCTTCCTTCCAGGAAAGAAAAAATCTGAAAGGTTCTGGTTTTTTTTGGTCCTTCCCTTCCCTACATACCAGTACTCAGTTGCAATGTTTATTTATTTTAAAACATTTAATTGAGATATTCACATATCAAAAAGTCACCATTGTAAAATGTCCAATTCAGTGGTTTTTAGTATATTCACTAAGTTGTACAACCATCACCACTCCCTCATTGCAGAACATTTCATCAGCCCAAAAGGAAATCCTGCTTCCATGGGCAATCACTCCCCGTCCCCCTTCTTTTAGTCCCTGGTGACTGCCAATCTACTTTGTCCCTATGGATTTTACCTATGCTGTCATTTCATGTAAATGGCATAATGTAGGTGGCCTCTATGTCTGGTTTATTTCGCTTAGTGAAATAAGTGTTTTTAAGGTTCATCCATATCGTAGCATGTATCAGCACTTTATTCCCTTTTTTTTTTTTTTTTGGTGGTGGTAAAATTTGCATAAAATAAAATTCACTATTTTAATTAGAGTGTACAATTCAGTGGCATTTGATTCATTCACAAGGTTGTGTAGCCATTGCCACTAGTTCAAGTCACTCCCTATGCCCTCCTCCTCTCAGGCCCTGGCAATCACTCATCTGCTTTTTGTCATTATAGATTTGGCAATTCTACCTATTCTAGGTATCTCATATACATGGACTGGTACAATATGTGGATTTTTTTTGTTGTTTGTTTCTGGCTTCTTTCACTTAATATAATGTTTTCTAGGTTCATCCATATTGCATATTGTAGCATCTGTCAGTACTCCTTTTTATGGCTGAATATTATTCCATTGTGTGTATACACTACCTTTTGTTTATCCATTCATCAGTTGATGGACATTTGGGTTGTTTTGGCTGTATAATGCTATACTGACATAAATAAATAATTAAATAAACAAACAAATAAGGAAGAATAGACAAATCTCAAAGCAGAAGAATTCCAAATAATTTATGTAGATACTCCATTCTCATGGAGGTGGAGTGCCCCCCAACTCCTTAATTGTGAATTATGCATGGTGACTTCCTTCCAAAGAATACAGTGTGGGTGAGGGAGAGGAGAGGATGACTTTATGGCAGAGAAACCTGACAAACACTGCCTCAGCCAGGTGATGGAGGTCAATATCAGCAGTGATAAGAGTCACCTTGAGAGCATGTTCCCTCAAAATGATGTGATGTATATTTGCATGTGTGTGAATTCATTGAAGAAGGACAATTTTGAAAGGTGAGAATGCGTTCACACCATCTGTTTACTACTTGGTGGTATGGCTCTTTTCTTTTGGTCTGTGTGTGCATATCCAGTGTACTTCTTATACAAGAGAACATGGCGTGCTGTGGTCACAATTAGTGGAGCCAAGCCCATCACTCTGTCAGCACCAATTTACTAAGGCATTATTTCCCTGCAGTTGAGGTGAATAGAACCCTGAAAACTTTCTCAAGGTGGCTGATCCCATGGTGCAAGTAGTGTGCAGCTTTCTGTAAATGTCAGCCTAAGGAAATGCCTATTGTCGATACTACTGCTTGCCCCTGTGCCATCTCTTCCATTTGCTGTCCCTGAGTTGTATGCATATAACAGAATGTTAAACTTAAGTGTTTTCCTGAGTTCTGTGAACCATTTTAGAAAGTTAGGGAGCCTGGGAGAGAATTGTGGAAACCCTAAATGTATAGCCAATCAGTGAAAAGTACAGGAGGCATCTGAAGTAGGGCAGTCTTGTGAGACTGAGCCCCTAACCTTTGAGATCTGATGCTAACTCCAGGTAGACAGAATTACACTGAATTACTGAGCACCCAGTTGGTGTCTGAATAACTGGAGACTTGGTTCTTGGTATTGGAAAACATCAACATTTGCATGTTGGATTTCTGGATTTCCAAGTTATTTCTACATCGGGTGACGCATTTTATGTAAATTATAAGTTCTTTGAAATTTACTAGTGTTTAAACATTTTCCAGTGCATTCTGTAAGGTTTTCATAATTTTAGTGATATTATGATCATAGAATATATGCTCTTCTTTATGCAGATTATAAATTGGATTAAAGGAATGTCATCTTTCAAAAATATAAATAAGCTTCTTTTGCTGTTGAATGTATTTCTCTTCCTCATAATACTTTTCCTAACTGACTTTTTAGCATGTGTATCTCTGCTTGCACTGCAGGAGTTTGTTGTTTAAAGTGCGGTTTGATGACATTAAGGCTAGCCATTGTTGATGGCTATACAGAAACTTAAAGTTTTTTAAGAAATACACTTTGTGTTGGCCAGAACTAAAGTATTATGTACAATGCCTGTACTATCCAGCAAAGTCTAGTCACGTTTAACATGTAAACCATCAATGGATATCAATCTAACACATTTTTCTTATCTTTTAGTATGTCATAGAGTTGTGATCCTCTGACATGTAGCCTTTGCCTTTGGGCCGGGGATAGTAGCTCAAGCCTATAATCCCAGCGCTTTGGGAAGCCAAGGCAGGAGGATTGCTTGAGCCCAGAAGTTTGAGACCAGCCTGGGCAACATGACGAGATCACATCTCTACAAAATATTTAAACATTAGCTGGGTGTGTGCATGCTTACAGTCTCAGCTACTCAGGAGGCTGAGGTGAGAGGTCACCTGAGCTCCGGAGGTCAAGGCTGCAGTGAGCCATGTTCGTGCCACTGCACTCCAGCCTGGGCGACAGAATGAGACCCTGTCTCTGGAAAAAAAAAAAAAAAGATAACCTCTGTCTTTTTCAGTATCTTGTACGCTTCTTACAGGAATTATCTACACTTGCCAAACTTGTTCTTTCATTATGTTGCCACCAGCTGTTTGCTCTTATCTAACAGAGATTACTATGGTACTGATCATTCTCTGTACTTAATGTCAGAGCTATTCTGAGACACTAGATTTCCTTTCAATGTGTATGTGTATGGCTTCTCTTCTCAGTAAGGGGCTTTGCTCCAACATAATCTTGAACTTCCATGATAAGTCATTCCACAATTCTTTCAAAATAAGTACTTGAAATTTTTGTTGAAAGTATAATTTATGCATCTTGAAATCTGCTTGTCCTCTTTCTTTTTTTTAAAGTCATTCTCACTGTCATCTTACGTTTCGTCTCTTCTTAGATATCAATGATGTCAAACGGCTGAAACCTGGCTACTTAGAAGCTACCGTGGACTGGTTTAGAAGGTATAAGGTTCCTGATGGAAAACCAGAAAATGAGTTTGCTTTTAATGCAGAATTTAAAGATAAGGTAATATGTCATTGAGAAACATAGTTTTAGGCTCATTTGTATTGAGACTTATAATTTAACCATATTGTTACCATCTAAAGATGTATAAAACAGAAGTCTGAAAACGTAACATAGTCTTGGTGTTTATTTATTCACTTTAATATTCTATTTTTAGTACAAGAAAATGATTCAAAAGGGACAAAGTATCAGGCTTTAGGGAAATGTTGATAATAGAAAAAGAATACTCTGTTATCATTGTAATGCAAATCTCTTCAAATTATAGGACTTTGCAATTGATATTATTAAAAGCACTCACGACCATTGGAAAGCATTAATGACTAAGAAAACAGATGGAAAAGGAATTAGTTGGTAAGTGTAAATGCTTTGCATGTTTAACACACAAAGCACAAAAGGTTTTAATAATCATATGACACTGTACTGTTACTTTCACTTAGAAAAGAGATACAAGGCTGGATGTGGTGGCTCACATCTGTCATTCTAGCACTTTGAGAGGCCAAGGTGGATGGATCGCTTGAGCCCAGGAGTTGGAGAGTAGCCTGGGCAACATGGAGAAACCCTGTCTCTGTAAAAAGTACAAAAATTAGCTGTACATGGTGGTACACACCTGTAGTCCCAGCTACCTGGGAGGCTGAGGTGGGAGGATCACCTGAGCCTGGGGAGGTTGAAGCTGCAGTGAGCCGTGATCACAACACTGTCCTCCAGCCTTGGTGACAGAGCAAGACTCAGTCTCAAAAAAAAGAGTATGATACAATCCTAATGTACAAAAACTAATTCTCCCAGAAACCTTTTATTCTGTGTCAGGTTAATTTCCTAGAAACCAAAAACATTTTCCTTCCACAAACAGAAGAAAAATGGAAAAGAGTTATACATTTATGTAAAAATGTACAATCCTACGAGTTGACATTTGGCTGATTGCTATGGCTCATTCCTGTAATTCAAGCACTTTAGGAGGCTGAGGCAGGAGGATCACTTGAACTCAGGAGTTGAGACTGAAGGTGGCAACATAGCAAGACCTCATCTCTAATAAAAATTAAAAATATTAGCCAGGTGTGGTGGTGCTTGCCTGTAGCAAGGCTGAGGTGGGAGGATCACTTGAGTCCTGGAGATCGAGGCTGCAGTGAGCAATGATTGCACTACTGCACTTCAGATGGGGCAACTGAGCAAGACCCTGTCTCAAAAGAAAAAAAATATGGAAAAAGATTTGGCTTTTAAGTTAACTTCTCTATTTTGTGGTATCTTACAAATTCTATGAAAGTGATCTTAATGTATGTTAAATAACAGGTAAGCAAAGATCATTCATTTTTCATTTTGATGGGATATTTCTAATTGGGCACATATATTAATACTATAATGATCAATATATAGGAAAACCTGAACTACAGATAAACAAAATAAAATGTATTTTTAAAACATAATCCATATTTTAGACTCAAGTGGGCTAAAAAAAACAAAAAACAAATTAGGATTATATTATATACAACTTGTCTTATGATTTTTAAAATTTACATATAAGCGTTTCCTCTTGTCATTAAAAATAAAAGTTTTTTTTTTCTCTCACCTAGGCTAAAGTGCGGTGTTACCGTAATAGCTCACTGTAACTTCAAAGAAGTGATCTTCTGTCTCAGCCTCCCAAGTAGCTAGGACTACAGGCAAGCACCACCACTCCAGATGATTTTTATTTATTTTGATTAATTACATTTTTTTTTTTTTTTTGAGATGGAGTTTTGCTCTGTTGCCCAGTGGTGCCATCTCGGCTCACTGCAACTTCCGCCCCCTGGTTCAAGCAGTTCTCCTGCCTTAGCCTCCTGAGTAGCTGGGACTACAGGTGTGCACTACCACACCCAGCTAATTTTTGTATTTTTAGTAGAGATGGGGTTTCATGATGTTGGCCAGGATGGTCTCGATCTCTTGGCCTCATGATATGCCCACCTTGGCCTCCCAGGGTGCTGGGATTATAGTTTTGAGTCACTGCACCTGCCCAACTATGAGCTTTTTAAAAGGTTTTGGATAAATTTTACCGAATTATTTTTCAGAAATGTTTGAACCAGGACTCCTGCCAGAAGTATCTGTTTCAGATATCTCACCAACACTACAGGAACTGGGTTTTTTTGTTTGTTTGTTTCATTTTTTTTTCCAATTAGGAAAGATATGTTTCTCCATTTAATTTGCATTTCTCAGCTATTTCAGTGAGAATTACAAAGCATTCAATCTCAGGTTATTAAATCCGAACTTGTTAAGATATTTGAATAAAATTGATCACAAGCATAGCTATGCCTTGGCAAAATAAATAATTAGAATGTTCAATATAGGTGAAAAAGCTTTGGACCAAACTAAACTTGAATGGCACCTGGTCAACCACTTCAACTTATTTTTTAACTCCTGAGAGAGAATTTTTGTTATTTTGTCTTATGACTACTTTTGTTTTATTTAATAGCATGAATACAACTGTGTCTGAGAGCCCCTTCAAGTGTGATCCTGATGCTGCCAGAGCCATTGTGGATGCTGTATGTAAAAGTTTCCTTAAAAAAAAAAATACCTAGTTGCTAAAAACTCTGATGCTAAATAAGGAGAGGAAGTACTTGTTTCGACAAATACTTGAGTACCTTCTGTATACATGTTGCTGTATGAAGTCTTGAAATTAGAAACCATGAACACATATAAGTGGACATTTGACTGAGGGAGAAGCTGAAGGAGTGATTCTAATCAATCATAAGTTGGACAGATAGCATGGTAGTAAAATTTGTAAAAATCAAAATGGCTCCATAATGTACCAAGTAACTTGTGTGCCCATGACCCATCATAAGCCATTTCCACAAAAGAACCAACGGGAATTTACTTGACTTGGTTATAGCAGGGACTGAGGGAGTTATCAAGTTTTAGGTACTATTGCAGGAATGATTTATAATCTAAGAAAGACTTTCATGTGAGGTAGTAAAAGTACCTGTCAAAGCAATAATTTTGTTTTCGTACTAATTTTAATTATTTGGTTTGGATTAACCAAACGATTGAATGAGATCATCTTAAATTATTTCCATTTATACCATTAAATAAGGAAAACAAAAGAAAATGAGGTCTGACTTTTTTCCTGCCTTGTAAATGGAGTAGAACAAAGAAAAAAGGACAATTTAATGATGAAGCCAGTACATTTAGATTTATCTTTATTTATGTGTGAATCCTGACAAAGGTGAGATTAATAAGAAAAATTGTAAGGGAAAAGCCAGTGGTTAACTATTATAATTTTTCAGTGAGAACACTTTGCCCATATTTTATAAATATGTGTGTATATATAAAATTGTTATATATGTATAAATCAGTTTTTATTTCAAAAAAATTATTCTGTGTATCATAAAAAGTCAAGCGGCTTGAATTTGTTAGCATCTCAGTGGTAGAGCAAACCTTCTATTATTCCTACATATTATAAATTATGTTTAGATTCTAAAATTTAGAATAGTCTTCAGATTTTTTAAAATTTTTGTCAGTATGCCTTTTTAGCTTTTTTAAAAGTGAGATTAGACTAATAGATTTTAATATTTTATATTTTAGTTACCACCATCCTGTGAATCTGCCTGCACAGTACCAACAGATGGTAAGATTTCTATTCCAGTAAAATTTCATGAAAAATTATGTACATGTATGGAAAAATGACATTACTTTTATTTGTGGTTGACAAATGATAATTATATATATTTATGGGACAGAGTGTGATATTTTGATACATGTTTACCATGTGGAATGATTAAATCAGGCTAATTAAAAAATCTATCCCCTCACATACTTAATCATTATTTGGTGTGTGGTAAAAACATTTGAAATCTATTCTTAGCAATTTTGAAATAGGCATTTAGTGCAACAGACCGCTAAAGCTTATTCCTTCTGTCTAAACTAAAACTTGGTACCCTTTGACCATTACCTTCCTGGTTCCCCATCCTTCAGCTCCTGGCAACCACCATTCTACTTTCTGCCTCTATGAGTTCGCCTTTTATATTCCAAATATAAATGAGATCATGTGGTATTTGTCTTTCTGTGCCTGGCTTGCTTTTTGTTTTGACACAGAGTCTCATTCTGTCACCTAGGCTGGAGTGCATGGGCGCAGTGACAGCTCACTGTACCCTCAACCTCCCCAGGTTCAAGTGATTTTCCCATCTCAGCTTCCCAAATAGCTGGGACTGCAGACACATGCCACCATAAACTTGTCTAATTTTTTTATATTTTGTACAGACAGGGTTTCACCACGTTGTCCAAGCTTGTCTCAAACCAGTTCTCAAACCAGCCTGGTCTTGAACCCTGATTGGGCAGGGTTTTGCCATGTCACCCAGGCTGGCAGTCCACCCACTTAGTCCTCCCAGAGTGCTAGGGTTACAGGCATCAGCCACTGCACCCAGCCACATTCATATTATTAACATACCACATACACAGGAAGAGAGGGAAGGGGGGTGAGAAGAGAAATGTTTCTAGAGTTCTGTAGTGTACATGGGAAGGAAGATTAGCTGCTATATATCACTTTTAGTGCCATACTGTATCATAGTGGTTTCCAAACCATGAGTGCCCCTCTGAGTTCCATGGAGGTGCCTGTTGGACACTGGGGAGGATGCTGAGTGGGCTGGGCTCCACATCCCCATCTGGCCACAGGCTGCTTCACCCAGAAAACAGTTCTATTTTCCTTAGATGTTAGAATTCTCTGTAAGATTTTTCAGGTAAGAAAATGATTCTGCCACTTAAAAAAACAAGTCTGATGGCTGGGTGTGATGCCTCACGCCTGTAATCCTAACACTTTGGAAGGCTGAGGCGGGTGGATCACATGAGCCTAGGAGCTTGAGACCAGCCTGGCCAACATGGAGAAACTCTGTCTCTATAAAAAAATACAAAAATTAGCCAGACGTGGTGGCATGCATCTAAAATGCCATCTGCTCAGGAGACTGAGGCACAAGAATTTCTTGAACCCAGGAGGTGGAGGTTGCAGTGAGCCATGATTGCTGTCACTGCACCAATCGCCCGGGCAACGGAGTGAGATTCTGTCTCAAAAAAATAAATAAATAAAAGTTTGAAAATCACCCTATACAATTAACATGAAGTATAAGGAAGCCCAAAAGAAAACAGCTGCATTTGCTGTAGAGAAACTTTGTATGTATACCTGTCAATTTTCAAGTAATTCATAGTAGGATTAATTAAAGCAAGTATATTAGTCTTTATATATGTTAGGTGTAATTTTAATTCTTAACAGGAATTCTAATTTGTTTTTCTTTTCACTGAATACAGTGGATAAGTGGTTCCATCAACAGAAAAATTAATGAGATTTCTCTGGAATACAAGCTGATATTGCTGCATCGTATTCATCTGGATGTATTCGATGTAAAAGTAGTAGCTTTTCAAAGCTTTAAATTTGTAGAACTCAGCTAACTAAAGTAACTTCTGCTGCGACCTGACCAATCCAATACACTCAGAATGTTATGTGTCTAAAGCATTTTTCATATCTCAACTAAGATAACTTTTAGCACATGCTTAAATATCAAAGCTGTTGTCGTTTGGAAGTACTTGTGAATAGATGTGCAAGGTGAACACATATTGGATGTATATGTTACCACATGATAGGAAATAAAATTATTTTGCTGAAACTTGGTTTAGTGTATTTTTATTTTAATCTGAAGCCAGCATTAAGTAGATATGGGTACTTTTTGGTGTTTGTTTTCTGTCGATGGTCTTATAATTCAAATTTATAATTATTAGACAAAAATTGGGTTTTTGGGGGAACCTGAGAATGAAGTCCCTTATATTTATAGTACTCTTGATACTATACTCTAGTACCTAAGTCCTAGCATACCATTCTAAAACAAAAACTTTTAAATTTCTACCACATTAGCAGAAAGCACAATGTTGCTCACCCTTTGAAATGATATATTAATAGTTATTTTTTTACTTCTTCAGTCAACTAATTGGACCCTTAAGTTATCTACATTATATTCTAAGTTATCAACTGTACAAACCAGAGCTTGAATGCCAGCCCATCTTCTTGCTAGCTCTGTAATCTTAAATCATACCAGCCACTCAACTTCACTTCCCTCATCTGTGAAACACATTATTCGTATAATGGCATGTAGTATACGTTCAGATTTTTTTTTTTCTTTTTTTTTTGTTTTGAGGCAGGGTCTCACTCTGTCACCTAGGCTGGAGTGCAGTTGAGTGATCTTGGCTCACTGCAACCTCTGCCTCCTGGGTTCAAGCGATTCTCCTGCCTCAGGCCCCCAAAGAGCTGGGAATACAGGCATGCATCACCATACCCAGCTAATTTTTGCATTTTTAGTAGAGATGGGGTTTCACCATGTTGGCCAGGCTGGCCTCAAACTCCTGTCCACAAGTGACCTACCTGCCTCAGCCTCCCAAAGTGCTGGGATTAGAGGTGTGAGCTACCACTCCTAGCCCATTCAGATTTTTTTAAATGAAACTTTTATTGAGATGAATATAGATTCACCTGTAGTTCTAAAAAATAATTAAGAGATAATTCAAATAATTCCGTTCACCTTACCCTGTTTCCCCTAAAAGTAACATTTTGTAAAACTATAATGTAACAACTAGGACATTGATGTAATCCACCAATCTTATTCAGACTTCCTAGTTTTACTTGTATTAATGAATATTTATGTGATGTATTCTATACAAGTCTATAGTTTAATCACCTATGTAAGTTTATGTATCCTATAAGATACTAAACAGTTTCAACACCACAAGATCTCTCATGTTCCCCTTTCATAAACACACCCACCTCACTCCTGTCTTCCCACACCACCGTCCTTAACCCCTGGCAACCACTAATCTGTCCTCCTTTTATCTATGATTTTGTCATTTCAAGAATATTATATAAATGGAATCATACAGTATGTAACCTTTTGGGATTGGCTTTTCACTCAGTATAATTCCCTGGTATTCCTTCAAATTGCCGCATGTCAATATTTCATTCTTTTTATTCATTCCTTTTTATCGCTGAGTATTTTCCATGATATGTATTTGTGTTACCTGCTGAAGGACATCTGGGCTATATCGATCCACTGTTTGGCTATTAGAAATAAAGCCACAATGAACATTGTTGTACATGTTTCATGTCAGCATAGAACATTTTCATTTCTTTCAGATCTCTAGCAGTATAATTTCTGAGTCACATGATAGATGCATGTTTTATCAGAAGGTACCAAACTTTTAGAATTGCGGTCCCATTTTACCTTCCCAACAGCAATGTCAGAGTGATTCAGTTTTTTTCACACCCTTGCCAGCATTTGGTTTGTCTTTTTTTTTTTTTTTTTTTTTTGAGACAGGGTCTCACTGTCAGCAGGCTGGAATACAATGGCATGATCTTGGCTCACTGCAACCTCCACCTCCCAGGCTCAAGCAATCCTCCTGCCTCAGTTTCCCAAGTAGCTGGGACTACAGGTGTGCACCATAATGCCCAGCTAAATTTTGTAGAGATGTGGTTTCACCATGTTACCTAGGCTGATCTTGAACTCCTGGGCACAAGTGACCTGTCTGCCTCAGCCTTCCAAAGTGCTGCTGGAATTGCAAGCATGAGCTGCCCTGCCTGGCCTACTATATTTTATTTTAGCCATTCTGTTGGATGTGTAGTAATATGTCATTGTAGTTTTAATTTGCATTTCTCTAATAGCTAACAATGTTAAACATCTTTTCATGTGCTTGTTTGCCAGCTGTATATCCTGTTTGGTGAAATGTCTGTTCATGTCATACTCATTTTAAAATTGTATAGTTACATTTTTAACTGTTATGTTTTGGAGTCCTGCAGAGCTCAGATATGTGGTTTGCAAATATTTTTTCTTAGTCTGTAACTTGTTCTTTTATTTTTCACATGTTCTTTCATAGAGCAAAATCTTTTAATTTTTAAAAAGACCAACTTACTACATTTTCCTTTTATGGATCATGCTTTTGATATCGAGTTAGAACTCTGCCTACCCCTAGATCACAAAGATTTTCTCCTGTGTTTTTCTTTAAAAGTTTTATAGCTTAAAGTTTTATATTTAAGCCTGTGATTCATTTTGAGTTTTTCTTTTTTTTATGTTTGAGATGGAGTTTACCTCTTGTTGCCCGGGCTGGAGTACAATGGCACGATCTTGGCTCACCACAACCTCCGTTTCTCAGGTTCAAGTGATTCTCCTTCCTCATCCTCCCAAGTGGCTGGGATTACCATGTTGTTCAGTCTGGTCTCAAACTCCCAACCTCAGGTGATCCACCCGTCTCGGCCTCTCAAAGTGCTGGGATTACAGGTGTGAGCCACCACACCCGGCCAAATTTATTTTTATATAAGGTTTATGGTTTGGGTCCAGGTTCATCTTTTCCTATGGAAGTCCAGTTGCTCCAATGCCATTTTTTTGAAAGCTTATTCTTCCATTGAATTGGTTCGCATGATGCTTGTCAAATATCTGTTGAGCATATTTGTATGGACCTATTTCTAGGTCCTCTGTCTCATTCCATTGATCTGTATGTCTGACCCTCTGCGGATACATGCCCTCTTGATGACTACAGTTACATGGTAAGCCTTAAAATCAAATAGATTCTTCCCACTTTATTCTTTTTTTCAAGATTGTTTAACTAGGGCCTGTACCTCATCATATATATTTTAGAATAAGTTTTGGCTATGTCTGTTGTCTATGCCTGCAAAAAAAATCTTACAGGGATTTTAGTATGCATTGCATTAAATTTGTAGATCAATTTTAGTCATGTGTTTAGACATCTCCTAATGTGTTTCTGTTACTAAGTTCTAGGTTGGCTCCATTATGGTCAGAGAACACATTATCATTTTGATTCTTTTATTTAGGTTGTTTGATGGTCTGTCCAGAATACTCATGAGTGCATGTATTGTGTTATTGTTGGGTGGAGTGTTCTGTCAGTGAGATACTGTTAGTTTATGTGTTGTTCAGATCTTCTACACCCTTGCTGATTTTCTCTTTAGTAGTTCTATCAGTTACTGAAATGGAGGTGTTGAAGTCCCCAATTTTAACTGTAAAGGTGTTTGAACTTTTAGCTCTATCAGTTTTTGTTTAATGTATTTTGAGGCTCTGTTGTTTGGTTAGTACATTTTGGGATCCTATATCTTCTGGTGGATTGAACTTTCTGTCATTACATAGTGTCCCACTTTGTCACTAGTAATTTTCTTTGCTCTGGAGTCTACTTTATCAGGTATTAATATAGCTACTCCTGCTTTTTGAAAAAAATAATGTTGGCATGGTATATTTTTTCTTTTCTTTTACTTTCAACCTATTTATCTTGAATTTGAAGTGGGTTTCTTGTAAGCAGCATAAAAGCTGTTGTTTGTTTTTCATTTTAAAATCCACACTGACTCCTTTGCCCCAGAAGTACTCACAGCGGGGGAGGCTTCTGAGCCCTTTCCTGAGCAGTGGTTCCTTTCAGTCCAATATCTTAGCAAAGCTGCAGTGGTTGCTGCTACTCTCTAAGCTTTGCAATGCCTCCCAAGGACGACAGCAAGAAGAAAGATGCCAGAAAGTCAACCAAGAAAGACAAAGACCCAGTGAACAGATCTGGGGGCAAGGCTAAATGTAGTCCAAAGTCAAAGTTTGGGACAAGCTCAGTAACCTAGTTTTGTTTGACAAAGCTATCTGTGACAATCTATAAGGAAGATCCCAACTATAAGCTTATGACCCCAGCTGTGGTCTCTGAGAGACTGAAGATTCAAGGTTCCTTGGCCAGGGGCTTTTTAGTAAAGGACTTATCAAACTGGTTTCAAAGCACAGAGCTCAGGAGTTTACACCAGAAATACCAAGGGTACAGATGCTCCAGCTGCTGGTGAAGATGCATGGACAGGTCCAATCACCTGTATGTTTGGAAAAATGAAACGACTAAATCAGAAAAGGAAAATCCATGCTGCCAATCTGTCTTTGGATTGGTATATTGGCATTATTTACATTTTAGGTAATTATGGATATGTTAGCACTTTATCCTGTGAGATTTGCCTATCATCTTGGATCTGTAGGTTTGTGTCTTTTGCCAGATTTGGGGGCTTTTTAGCCACTTCTTCAAATACTTTTTTGTTTGTTTTTTTTTTTTGAGAGAGTCTCATTCTGTCGTCCAAGCTGGAGTGTGATGGCGCTATCTTGGCTCACTGCAGCCTGGTCCTTCGGGCTCAAGTGATACTCCCACCTCAGCCTCCCAAGTAGCTGAAATTACAGACATGTGCCAACATGTCTGGCTCATTTTTGTATCTTTAGTAGAAACGGGGTTTCACCATGTTGGCCAGGCTGGTCTCCATCTCTTGACCTCAAGCGATCTGCCTGAGTACGCCTCCCGAAGTGCTGGGATTAAAGGCGTGAGCCACTGGGCCCAGCTTCAAATACTCTTGTTGTCCTACTTTCTGCTCTGTTTCTGGGACTCTGAGATAAATGTTAGATCTTTTGTTGTTGTCCCTCAGGTCAGGAACTTCTGTTCTTTTTCTTTTTTGCCTGGCTGAGTTCTGTTCTGTCTTTATGTTCATTGATTCTATCCTCTGTCACCTCCACTATTGAGCCCATGCAGTGAGTTTTTAAAATTTCCATTATATTTTTCAGTTATCTGATTTTCTTTTAGTTATTTATTTTTTACTTTCTATAACCAATTGTCTATTAAATTCTGTGGTTTTCATTTGGTTCCTTTTTATAATTTCCATTTTTGAGGATTTTGTTTCTTAATTTGTTTCTACCGAATTTCTAATTGACAGTCAGTGCAGTTTTAAGACAGTTGCTTTAAAACCCATATCAGGATTCACCTCGGTGTTGGCCTCTGTTGATTGCCCTTTCTCATAGGAATTGTGATTTTCTTGGTTCTTAGTACGATGGGTGGTTGTCAATGATATTGGAGGCATTTTATCAATTAGGTTGAGAAACCATAGGTCCTATTTAAACCTTTTGCTTGAGCAGCCAGTACCTGTTTCGCTTTCGCACCTAGGATGGTCTACAGTTGTGGTCTGTGGTTCCAGTGGTGGTTTAGTTTTCAGCAGCTTTGCGGTGCTATCTTGGTCTGCTTGGTTTATCCAGTGCTGCTGGGGCTCCTGTTGGTTCCTGCTGGTGCTCCTTGAAGGGGCTCATTGTTGTCTCTTAGTGATGGAAGTTGGCATCCCTCAACTGGTTCCCCACTCCTGCTGCCCTAGTGTCTGAGTAGGGGAGAGAGTCTTGGTCCGCAGGAATGAAGAAGCTTCCTGAAGCTTTAGGCCGCTTGCTGCAGCTTGGTCTTTCCTTCAGGCTCAGCCTTCCCACCTACCTGCCTCGGTAGCTCTTGATGGAAAAGGTGTCTCAGGGTTTGCAGGGAGAAGAGTCCCTCCCCGGGTTGCCTGTTTTTGGCTGAGCTCCCAGTTGATCTCCCTTTCCAGTCGTGTCTGCTTCACCAGAACGAACCTCATTTGATCCAGGGGAGGAATGAGCCTTCTGTTGCAAGGTTGAGGGTCAGGAAGCTGGGTGACAGGATGCATGTGCCTTGCTGCGTCCCGTGCCTCTCGTCCTGGGGTCCCAAACAAGTTTGCCCTCTTATTACCTTTCAGAGTTCTTTGGTTGTCTCTCTTGCCATTTCCAGGGTTTATAGTGTGCTTAGCATGGAGAAGCAGGGAAAAAGAGATCTATGCACCTTGTCACCAATATTAATTTTTTTTTTTTGAGACTCTGTTACCTGGGTTGGAGTACAGTGGCATGATTGCAGCTCGCTGTAGCCTCAACCTCCTCAGCTCGAGCAGTTCTCCTGCTTCAGCCTCCTGAGAAGCTGAGACTACAGACACATGCCACTACCCTTAGCTATTTTGTATAGAAATGGGGCTTCACCATGTGGCCCAGGCTGGTCTTGAATCCCTAGGCTTAAGCAATCTGCCTACCTAAGCCTCCTGAAGTTCTGGGTCTACAGGTGTGAGCCACCACACCAAGCCCACATTCAGATTTTTTTTTTTTTTTTGAGACAGAGTGTCATTCTGCCACCCAGGCTGGACTGCAATGGTGTAATCCTTGGCTCACTGCAAACTCCACCTCCCAGGTTCAAGCGATTCTCCTGCCTCAACCTCCTGAGTAGCTGGGATTACAGGTGCCTGCCAACACACCCGGCTAATTTTTGTATTTTTAGTATAGATGGGGTTTCACCATGTTGGCCAGGCTGGTCTCAAACTCCTGACATCAAGTGATCTGCCAGCCTCCGCTTCCCAAAGTGCTGGGATTGCAGCCGTGAGCCACCATGCCCAGCCTGGATTTTAATAATATTTTTCTTATTCCTTTTGTAAGTGCTTCTATTTTTAAATGATGTCTCAATCATTGTAATATGTGATTTCTAAAATTGATTTTTGTGGGGGTAAGAAATCAGTTTTCTAATGATGATTATACAATGTGAGAAACTTCACACATTGTCCCGCTAGATAGGAATTACTCACCCATATGAAAAGGAAAGAGGATGGAATAGTGCAGGAGGAAATATTAGCAATAGTTCTGTGCAAGATCCCCTGTAGAAAGCTGTCGCTCCTCTGCAAAAGCAAGGAAATGTATTTGTGTATTTGTTTCGTGTATTTGTTTGCTAGTGCTGCCATAAAAAGTGGCAAACAATGCATTAAACAACAGAAACTGATTGTCTCATAGTTCTGAGGGATAGAAGTCAGAGACCAAAGTGCTGAGGGGCCATGTTCCCTCTGAAGGCACTGGGAAAGGGTCTGTTTCAGGCCTCTCCTACCTTCTGGTGGTTGCTGGATTGTGGTAGCAGAACTCCAGTCTTCACGTGGCCTTTCTCTGTGTGCCTGTCTTTGTTTAAATTTCCCTTTTTTATAAGGACATCAGACATACTGCATTAGGGGTCCAACCTACTCCAGCGTGACCTTATCTTTTGTTCTGTTTTTGAGACAGTGTTGCTTTGAGGCCTAGGCTGGAGTGCAGTGGTGTGATATCGGCTCACTGTAACTTCTGCCTCCTGGATTCAAGTGATTTTCCTGCCTCAGCCTCCTGACTAGCTGGGATTACAGGCGCCCGCCACCATGCCCTGCTAATTTTTGCATTTTTAGTAGAGATGGGGTTTCACCATGTTGGCCAGGCTGGTCTTGAACTCCTGGGCTCAAGTAATCCACCCACCTCGACCTCCCAAAGTGCTGGGATTACAGGTGTGAGCCACTGCACCCAGCCCCCCGTGACCTTATCCTAACAAATTACATCTGCAATGACCGTTTCCAAACAAGGGTCACATTCATATTTCTAAGTGCTTCTATTTTTAAACGATGACTCAGTCATTATATTTTTTATTTTCTTTTTCTTTTTCTGAGATGGAGTCTCGCTCTGTCTCCCAGGCTGGAGTGCAGTGGTATGATCTCAGGTCACTGCAACCTCCACCTCCCGGGTTCAAGCAATTCTCCTGCCTCAGCCTCCTGAGTAGCCAGGACTACAGGCGTGTGCCACCACGCCCAGCTAGTTTTTGTATTTTTACTAAAGATAGGGCTTTCACCATGTTAGCCAGGCTGGTCTCGAACTCCTGACCTCGTGATCTGCCTGCCTCAGCCTCCCAAAGTGCTGGCATTACAGACGTGAGCCACTGCACTGGCCACCTCAGTCATTATAATGTGTAATTTCTTTTTTTTTTTGAGACGGAGTTTCACTCTTGTTACCCAGGCTGGAGTGCAATGGCGCGATCTTGGCTCACCGCAACCTCCGCCTCCTGGGTTCAGGCAATTCTCCTGCCTCAGCCTCCTGAGTAGCTGGGATTACAGGCACGTGCCACCATGCCCAGCTAATGTTTTTTGTATTTTTAGTAGAGATGGGGTTTCACCATGTTGACCAGGACGGTCTCGATCTCTTGACCTTGTGATCCACCCGCCTCGGCCTCCCAAAGTGCTGGGATTACAGGCTTGAGCCACCGCGCCCGGCCCTATAATGTGTAATTTCTAAAGTGATTTATTTTTGTTGGGGTAAGAAATTCATTTTCCAAACCAAACAATTTATATTCTCACTCATAAGTGAGAGCTAAGCTATGAGGATGCAAAAGCTTGAGAATGACACAACAGACTTTGGGGACTCAAGGGGTAAAGGGTGGGAAGGGGCGAGGGATAAAAGGCTACAAATTGAGCGCAGTGTATACTACCCAAATCACCACTTACGAACTTACTCATGTACCAAAACCTGTTCCCCAATAACCTATGGAAATAAAAAAAATTTTTTTAAAGAATTTCATAATACAATTGCAAGTATTAACAGCAAAATAGACCAAGCTGAGGGAAGAATCTCAGAGCCTGAAGATCGGTTCTCCGAATTAGTCAGACAAAAATAAAGAAAAAAATGAATGAACAAAACCTCTGAGAAATATGGGATTTTGTAAAGAGACCAAATCTATGACACATTGGCATCCCTGAAAGAGAGGGTGAGAAAAGAAGCAACTTGGAAAACATTTGAGGCTATGGTTTACAAAATTTTCCCCAACCCCCCAGAGAAGCCAACATTCAAACCTAGGTAATGTAAAGAATCCTTGTGAGATACTACGCAAGACGACCATCCCCAAAACACATAGTCCTCAGATTCTCCAAATCCTCAGGATCTCCAGGGTCGACATGAAAGAAAAAATACTAAAGGCAGCCAGAAAGAAGGGGCAAGTCGCCTACAAAGGGAACCTCATCAGGCTAACAGTGAACTTTCCGGCAGAAGCCCTACAAGGTAGTAGAGACTGGGGGCCTACATTCAGCATCCTTATAGAAAAGAATTCGGCTGGGTGCGGTGGCTCATGCCTGTAATCTCAGCACTTTGGGAGTCTGAGGTGGGGGGATCATGAGGTCAGGAGTTTGAGACCAGCCTGATCAACATGGTGAAACCCTGTCTCTACTAAAAATACAAAAATTAGCTGGGTGTAGTGGGTTACACCTGTAATCCCAACTACCTAGGAGGCTGAGGCAGGAGAATTGCTTGAACCTGGGAGGCAGAGGTTGTAGTGAGCCAAGATCGAGCCACTGCACTCCAGCCTGGGCAACAGAGCAAGACTCCATCTCAAAAATAAAAAAGAAAAAAGAAAAGAAATTCATTTTCTGAAACAGGGTCACAGGCCGGGCATGGTGGCTCACGCCTGTAATCCCAACACTTTGGGAGGCCAAGGCAGGAGGATCACCTGAGGTCAGGAGTTTAAGACCAGCCTGGCCAACATAATGAAACCCTGTTTATACTAAAAATACAAAAAAATTAGCTGGACGTGGTGGCAGGCACCTGTAATCTTAGCTACTCAGGAGGCTGAGGCAGAAGAATTGCTTGAACCTGGGAGGTGGAGGTTGCAGTGAGCAGAGATTGCACCACTACATTCCAGCCTGGACGACAACAAGACTCAGTCTCAAAAAAAAAAAGACCGTTCACAAACACCTCACATTCTGAGTGCTAGGGATTAAGACTTCAACATGAATTTTTGTGGGACGCAACAACACATAACTCTCAAAGAGAAGCTTTAGGTGTTTGGAAGGTCCTCTGTTTCATCATCGACGCTAGTAAAAAGTTATCTGGGTACTAGAGTCAAAATATATTTAAACTCCCTGGAACCCCAGACACCAGCTTGGTCTTAACCAATAAAAGAGGGAAATATTCCTAAAAAAACCTTTCTGTGGTCTGTAAGGGAGAAAAGACCCATGAATTGTATAAGAAGGAAGGCCCTTCCGACATGAAAGAAAGAGAGGCTCCTGAGTTCCTGTGTGTGTCAGGCACCATACTAAGCACTTCACAAACATGATCTCACATAACACTTGAACTCTATGAGGTGGTACCGTGATCCGTATACAAGGATAATCTGAGGAGAAGCAGCAAAGAAGCTCCTCCCCCACTTGCTGCCCTGTGGCTAGTGGCAAGGGGGCTTTCCAGAGATGGGGGAAGTAGGTCAGACCTAGGTGAAGTAAGAGGAAGTGTGGCCTGGGCAAGGGAGGGAGCTGGGGATTGGGTGAAGTGACCTGGATTGGAGACCTGGCTCTAGAATGTCTTGCTATGTGGCTTTGGGTAAGTCCCTTTCTTTCCAGGGTGGCAGCTTACTGTCAGTGAGAGCTTTGGCCTGAACCATCTTAAGGTTCCATTCGGATGCCCCACTTTAGTGGGGGTAGGTGAGAATTCTAGAAAACAGTGCTGTTCCTGGGGAGTGTGAAAAAGCAATACAGTTTCTGGGGACCACTTTGCTGGTCTTTGGGCCTGATGTGAAAGCTGTGGAGGCAGTCCCGGGACCCAGCACATGGCCGGCATCCTGGCTTTCGCAGGTTGAGATTTTCCATCATTAGGAAGGGATAGAATTTCTCAAGATGCCAAGTACTTGTCAAATTGAAGATATGCCAAAAGAGGGTCATGAAAGTCATAGAATACTTTAAATGTTTACATTTAAATATTTTAAAAGGTTTATGCTTACCAAACTAATGCATTTAACACTCACTAAAAAGCAGAGCAGAAGACTGGAAGCAGTGTCATGACTAATTCCAGCACTTTGGGAGACCAAGGTAGGAGGATCACTTGAGGCCAGGAGCTTGAGACCAGTCTGGGCAACATAGAGAGAACTTATCTGCACAAAACATTTAAAAAAATTAGCCAGGCCTGATGGCACACGTCTGTAGTCCCAGCTACTTCAAAGGCTGAAGCAGAAGGATCCCTCGAGCCCAAGAGTTCAAGGCTGCAGTGAGCTATGATCGTCCCACTAAACTCCAGCCTGGGGACAGAGTGAGGGAAAAAAAATCAGAACCAGCTGGGCTGGTTCACACCTGATTACAGGTGTGGCTCACACCTGTAATCCCAACATTTTGGGAGGCCCAGGCGAGAGGATCATTTGAGCCCCAGAAGTTTGAGTTCAGCCCGGGTAACATTGTAAGACCTTGCCTCTGAAAAATAAGAAAGATTTTTTTTTTATCAAGCAGGATAAAAAAAGGAAAAAATAAAAGTAATATGAAGAAGTGGTGATAGCAACCCCTGGACAAACCGAAGCTGGCATTGGCTGCATCCTTGCAGGCAGGGCTTACTCCTCACCTCCACTGCATCAAGCCCAAGAGAAAGGCTGAAGGGGATGCTGAGAGAGTTAAAGCCAAGGTGAAGGACAAACCACGGAGAAGAGCTGCAAAGTTATCCCTAAAACTGCTCCTCCACGCCGGAACCCAAGCCTAAAAAGCCTCTGCAAAGAAGGGAGAAAGAGGTACTCAAAGAGAAAAGGGGGAAAGCAGATGCTGGCCAGCCTGGGAATAACCCTGTCTACCTAATGCTGAGAATGTGTAAGGGAGCAAGAATGGAGTGGCGGGAAGAATTAGGTAAGGTGCCTCTCCTCAAACCCTCCATTGGTTCCCCAGGTCACTGAAAATAAAAGCTAAAGTCTTCACCTACAAGGCTCTCAAGATTTGCCCCCTGTAGCGAGACAATTCTCCATGAAGCTCCTTTATTTCTGTACTTCCTTAAAGCAGAGACGTGGCTGCCTTTGTTTGGACTCTTTTCAAGGACATTTATATGATGAACAGCCATGTAAGACAGTGTCCCTCTGGGGCGGGGGACAGGTTGGCATACTGCCCAGTGTCATACCATCTCCCACTGGGTCAGAGTTCAGGCAGGTCGGCTTGCAGCCATTATGGAAGATCTGAGTCCCTAAGTTCTGGGTTCCTCAGCTGTGATGCACACCCTCGAATGGGCAGTACCCACCCAGACTGCTCTGTGTCACCCCACTGTCCTCAGAAAGGAGGATGGAGGATGGGGCAAGTGGAAGTTCATGCTGCTCACTATGCCTGAAATGATAAAATAGTTTGTCTCTGATCCAGGAGTCCTGTGACTCTGCCAGCATCTGAGACTGTGTCAGGCTAACCTGTTAACCTGCCCTGCAAGTTAGGTAAAGCCCTGGAACCTCCACAGTTCTGACCACAAACACCTCACCCCATCTCCTACCACTCCTTCTGTTGCTCACCTTGCCTGGTCATGCTGGCCTCCCAGCTGTTCCTGGAACCTGCCAGGCACGCTCCTGCCTTAGGGCCTCTGCTGTCAGCCTGGAACATTCTACTCTGATGGCCATGTGATGTCCTTCAGATTCTTATCCAAATAGTTCCTGGATGGGGCCTTCTTGGCTTCTGTATTTGATTTAGCTAATTAATTAATTAATTTAGAGGCAGGGTCTTGCTCTGTTGCCTAGGCTGGAGTGCAGCGGTGCAATCATGGCTGACTGCAGCCTCAATCTCCTGGGCTCAAGCGAGCCTTCTGCCTCAGGTTCCCAAACTGCTGGAATTTACAGGTGTGAGCCACCATGCCCAGCCTGACTTCTCTATCTGAAACAGCCTTGCCACCAATAAACTGGTGAACTTTTGCCAATCTGATGGGTGAAAACGGTATCTGAAAGTTTTAAATTTATCTTTTTTTAATTTATTTCTATTTCAGTATAGATATAAATATATAGAGATACACAGACATATAAATGGATTTATATATTTTCTATATTATCCTATATCTATATATTCTATAGTATCTATATTTCTATTACTATTTTATTATGCTTGAGTTATTTTTGGGCTTATGCCTGTAATGCCAGCACTTTGGGAGGCCAAGGCGGGCGGATCACCTGAAGTCAGGAGTTCGAGACCAGCCTGGCCAACACAGTGAGGCCCCGTCTCTACTAAAAATACAAAGATTAACTGGGCATGTTGACTCACGCCTGTAATCCCAGCTATGCGGGGGGCTGAGGCAGGAGAATTGTTTGAACCCAGGAGGCAGAGGTTGCAGTGAGCTGAGATTGCCACTGCACTCCAGCCTGGGTGACAGAGTGAGACTCCGTCTCAAAAAAAAAAAAAAAGTCATTTTTATTTCCTTTCCTATGAATTATCTGTTCTGAACCTTTGCCTATTTTCCTATTGTGTTGTTTGTCTTCTTCATACTTATTACTTATTTGCCTGTGATGTGATTAAATATTTTTCTCAACTTGTCATTTGTCTTTTGAGTTTGCTTATGGTGTCATGATTGTTGTTATGCTATGTAAGTTTTTAATTTTTATGTAGTTAAATTTGTCAATCTTTTCTTTTATGGCATCTAGATTTTCAATCATACCCAGGTCTTCTAATTGCAAGATTATAAGGAATTCATGCTTTCTTCTGTTTTTCTAGTACCTTTATGGTGTCATTTCAAAATATACACATATTTCATCACTTGGAACTTGCTTGGAGTAGTAAACTTTTTGGATTCAACCTGTAGGTTTTTTTGACTACCCAATTGTCTCAGCCCCTTTTATTATGTATTAATTTATTTAACAACACATAATAGAACCATTTATTAAAAACTGTACTGAAAAATTACGTGTGCAACAATGCCTGTTTCACCCATTTTACAGTGGGTACACTGTGGTCTGGGGTATTTATTAACTTGCTCAAGCCTTTTGGTAAGCAGAGTTTGCAGCTTTTCTGAGAATCTGCTTGCATGCTCCTACCTTCCCCAGCCTCCCAAGCCATCCTGTGGTTCAGACACCCCCACCTTGTGCAGCCAGGCTCTCAGCAAAGCCAGTAATCCCATGTGTTAGCTTGCACTGGGGCAAACCTGTTTCTCCAGGATGCACAAAGGGTTCCAGGCCCCATGGACACAACCTCCCTGGTTTAGCTAAACCTGGTGAGAAACCTCAGAAGTGGCCTGACCCCTTTCTGTGACTGGACAGGATTCAAATTCAACATCCAAGATCCCCAGTGAGCTTGCCCACTCAGCTCCCTGAGTATTGCTGGAGTGCCAGGTGCTACTTTAATTTCTGCATGTACTTTAGTCTATTTCTGTGCTTTGCTCTGTTCCGTTGTGTTTTGTGTGTGTGTGTCTGTGTGTGCACGCACCAGTTTTAATTACTGAAATTCTATAATGTTTTAACATCTAACAGGGTTAGTTCCCACCTCCTTGTTCTTCATTTTGAGAGCCTGTTTCTGGACTAGTCTTGTTTAGTTTTCTATAGGAATTTTAGGAACCAATAGGGTAATTAAAACCAAAAAACTAAACCACACAAGATCTATCAATCCTATTAGTACTTTTATTGGGATTATGTTAAATTTTACTTAAGGAGAACTGAGATGTTCATGAATCCACAGATATCATTCACCTTTCTATTAGACTGTTTTATTTGTAAGATGGGAGTAATAATAATACCAGTCTTGTAGGAGTGTCCTCAGAATTAAATGATAAAATGCACGCGAAATAGACTGGGGGTGAACACATTGCTTTGCCACTTAGCTGTGTGAACTCGGGCCTGGTAGGCTGTTCTGAACATTGCTCTCTCATTTGTCAAGGAGGATAGATAAAATTTGCATCTGCTGCACAGGACTGTAATGAGGGTGAAATCAGACGAAGCATGCCAAGTACCCAGTAATCTGCCTTGAACATAAGTGCGCAATAAATATTAGCTGTTTTTCTAAAACATAGGCCACCCCTGGGCAAGGGAAGTGGACTTAAGACAAAGCAGCTTGGCGTGGTGGCGCTCACGCCTGTAATCCCAGCACTTTGGGAGGCCGAGGTGGGAGGTCAGGAGCCTGGTTCGACCAGCCTGGCCAGCGTGGTGAAACCCCGTCGCTACTAAAAATACAAAAAATTAGCCGAGCGTGGAGGCGGGTGCCTGTAATCCCAGCTACTGGGGAGTCTGAAGCAGGAGAATCGATTAAATCCGGGAAGTGGAGGTTGCAGTGAGCCAAGATCGCGCCACTGCACTCCAGCCTGGGCGACAAAATGAGACTCCGTCTCAAACAAACAAACAAACAAAAACAAACAAACAAACAGAAAGTAAAAGAAAAAAGCTTGGAGGGATCCACCTCAGGTGCAAGGCCCCAAGGTCAACTCATCTTTCCCAGAACCTATGTTATCGTTGGTTCCCACTTCTGACTTTCCCGGCGCGTCTGGGATGGGAAACTGCGATTTCAAGGGTCCCAGGACGTTCAGGGACTGACTCCAGGACCCAGCCCCAGCCCAGGGTGCCCGGCGCTGCCACGTCTCGCACGGTCAGTCCGTCGGACGGCAGCAGGCGGGGCCAAAGCAGTGCCCGACCCAGAGCGCGATCCGTCATGCCTTACGCCGGCCATTCTGCGACCCGAGTCGCCGGTGGGGTGGCACCGGGACAGAGAAACGTGACTCTGCGGGGGGGCGGGGCCAAGTACGCGCCCGGAAGTCCCGGGGAGGGGTGTGACGTACATCCGGCGAGTAGCTGGCGGACCGGAGTGCTGCTGGTTAGTGTGCTCTGAGGGAGGGTCCGAGCCACTCGCCGTTTTGCCGAAGGAGCCCCTCAGGCCGTGAGTCTGGGGGCGCGTTGGGGAGGGGGAGTTGGGGCCCGAGAGGCTAGGGCGGAAGGCGGGGAGGTCGGGGCGGAGGCCGGCCCTGGCGGGGTTGGGGGGGGAAGTGACACGCAGGCGGTTCTCTGGGGCCGCGGGCTGATTCTGGGCGGGGACGGGCCGACTCGACCGGATCTGCTCCGTCCCTTGCTGTCGTCTTTGGCCTGGGGTCCCGCTCGGGGGTCTCGCAACTGCTGATCCGGATAACAGTTTCTTGTCTGTACCGTGCTCTCCGGTTTGCGAAACGGCTCCATGTCCTCTGTCTCGGAAGAGCCTCACAGCCCTGGGTGAGGCGGGTGGGAGCCCTTGATGATTATCCCTGTTTTCTAGACTCGGGGTCTGAGGCTGGCTAAGCCTCCGCAGTTAGCGTGAGCGCTCGAACCTGGTCTACAGGCTGTTAGT
Organism: Sapajus apella; assembly: GCF_009761245.1. Lineage (NCBI taxonomy): Eukaryota > Metazoa > Chordata > Mammalia > Primates > Cebidae > Sapajus > Sapajus apella. Next base: position 1,600,087 of record NW_022437034.1, on the reverse strand, counting down.
CCAGGGCTTTCCCTCAAGTCAGCGCTCGGTTGTCGTCCGATGGCTCGGGTCGAACCCTGTATTTTCTCATTCCACCTTCCCCTTTGCCCCTGTCTGGTCTCTGCATGGAAAAATTTCCTTATGTGCATTTGACATAGATTAGCGTTTTCTTCACGATTCTAGCCAGTGGGTCAGGAGCATCTTTATCCTGATTCCATCTACTTCGGTAACGATAGGGGCTTAGGGAGATTTGCCATGGGGCTGACCTTTGACATTTACCCCGCCGCTAAGCAGAGTTAGCTAAAAGCTGGCCACTTACTCTCCAAAATCTGCCTGGAATGGCGTCTTAAAGTTGCCCTGAGCATGTATAACAAGGAATGTGTAAATTTTTAAATTTACTAATGATCAGATTGGTGCACTTTCTTTTTCTGTTAACATTTGTTTGAATCATTTAGCCCTGGACTTTGCAAGTTTTGATTTTGAGTACATTAGCAGTATTTTGTTGATAGTTTAGAGAACTACCTTAAATTTTGATTACTCTAACTTCCCATAAGGTAGTAGAATGGACCAAGAATAGAAAATAAATAGAATGCTAGTTATTACAACACCATTCAAAAGATGTGATGAGTTATAAGGAAGAGAACTTCAGAAGATCATCCTGTGTAGTTGGTGGGTTAAATAAGTTTTAGGATTTTTCTTTTTCCAGCAATTTTGTGATTTGGGTTTGAATTTTATGTACTGTTAACAGGAAGTGCGTAGGCTTTGGTGTTAGATAGAGATGAGGGTGTAAGCCCTGGTACTATTACTTTTTCAGCTGAGCAGTCTTAAACGACTCAGCAAAACTAGGAGTATCCTCATCTTCATCTTGTTAAATGAGGCCAGTGATCCCTGCCTGATAGTGTTGGTGTGAGGAAGTCAGATGTACAAGTACTGTACAAATTGTAAAACTACTGATGAGTTGATGCAAATTCTGAGATCTTAAGGAGAGAGGAGCCACCAAGGCCATTTTCAGCTACTGAGGAGGCTGAGATGGGAGGATCTCTTGAGCCTGGGAGGTTGAGGCTGCAGTGTGAGCCTTGATGGCAACACTGCACTTCAGTCTGGGAGAGACAGAGTCTTGGTCTGTCTCAAAAAAAGAGGGATGGGGGGCATTTTCTTAACTTTGGGTAGCAGTACAACCCAACTCTTAGGGTCTAGTAATTATTATTTTTAACTCACCTGAAGAGTTTCTTCAGTCAGCCTCCCCTCTGATCACTCCTTTACAATCCAACACTTCTGTATACATTTGTACTACACTGGTTTGCAGTCAACACTTTACAGACTTAAAAAATGTTTAAATCACTTTAGAAGTATTTTCAACTAGATGAATTCTGCACAGGTGAAAAGGAGAAAATGCCACAATTCAAATAATTTTCATGGCGATTGAACTACTTTAATTTTCCATTTTATTTTCCCTTGACACTCCTGCTTTGAAGCCATTCCCTCCTTTGGAACACACAAATCAGCAGCAGCCAGGACTTAGCTACTTGGCTGCCTTAATTCCCTCCAAAATGATCTGAGTGGGCATGACCTTAATGAGGGGTGTGCTCTAAAGATGAGCTGCACTTCTCCAAGCAGTAGATTGGGAAAAGTACAGGAGGATGTCTGGTTTGAGAGAGTTGCAGAGGAAAGGCACATTGCTCTTTTACTTATTTACAGTAAATGGAAATTTAAGCACAGGAGCTTTATTAGGTATATTTAAGTTACTGGACTCCTTAAAGTGCAGACCAAATTTCCAGACAACACTATTAGATAATGTGCTAAATGTGGTCTGTCTTGCAGCTGAAATACATTTAAATGTTACCAAAAAGGCCAAAAAAAAAAAAAAAAAAAAATCACCTCATTAGTATTTTTTCATAAAAGCTTAGTATGTACCTCCACCCAAACTGCCAAACTCGATTTGGCTCTTACTGGTAAAAGCCATGAAAAATAAACATTAATTAGGCCCTAAAATTTATAGATTAGGCCATGGGCCTGATTAAAAATAAACCCAGTAATTGGATGAAAAACGTACTATCTTTACTTTTCAATTTACTCTCTCTCTCTTTTTTTTTTTTTTTTTTTTTTTGAGATGGGTTTTTTTCTTTATCACCCAGGCTGGAGTACCCATGGTGTGATCTCAGCTCACTGCAACCTCCACCTCCTGGGTTCAAGCAATTCTCCTACCTCAGCCTCCTGTGTAGCTGGGATTACAGGTGCGCGCCACCACACCCAGCTGTTCAGTTTATTCTTCATCTGGCATTCTTTGAATGAATGTAATGGGATTTTTGTGGGTAACCCTTTTAATGGTTACTGTTTGAGAATTTGATTGCAGTTGGTCATATCTAGTATAAAGCCCTGTGTTCAGATGCTCCTGCTGATGGAGAGGAGTAAAAGTGGGGACCTTCCATTTTTCTGCACTGTATCTGAGATGCTCAGGCAAAAATTTAGCATGACCAGGCAATGCTGAGAAACCTTGAGACCCACCAATGTGTCTAGATCCTATTCTCTCAGTTTCACTCAGAGGTCCTTTTGCTTATTACCAATATATGTAGACCTTTAGTAGCTTTTGATAACTATGGGATACAATAGAAAAAATAGTGTTAATATATCAGTACTGGTTAAGCTGTTTACTTGCTTGGGAACTTAGTGCTATATCCTGAACAAGTATTCTTTTTTTTGTTTGTTTTTTGTTTTTGAGACAAAACAAAGGGTCTCGCTCTGCCACGCAAACTGGGATGCAGTGACACTATCATAGCTCATGGCAGCCTCAAATTCCTGGGCTCAAGCAATCTTCTTGTCTCAGCTTCCCAAGTAGCTGAAACTACAAGCACACACCACCATGCCTGGCTAATTAAAAATTTTTTTTTTGCAGAGATGGGGTCTCTCTATGTTACCTACACTGGTCTTGAACTTCTGAGGTCAGGGAGGGATCCCTCACCCTAGCCTCCCAAAATGCTGGGATTAACAGTTGTGGGTCACAGGTGCCCAGCCTGAATATGTATTCTTATTTTAAGGAAATCGATTTGTAAAATGAGTTTGGGTGTGATTATTCACACATTAAAAGATTCTCTTCTTATCCTTTAATTGTTCTCTAAAACAGTGATGTCATTTCTTTTTATAAGTTGAGACCTGTATCTGTAAAAATGGTTAAATATTGTTTGAGATAGCATTGGCAAATGGGGCAGGGCAAGTGGTGCCAGCCAGTAGAATTTTGGGTGACTTCTGTTTTTTAGGGCTGTTTACAGGGTAGATTAATATGCTTTTAATTCAAATCAATATGCCTTTCATTCTTATTTTCTGCTTACTACATCTAAGTGGCATTTTGATTCAGCTTATTGATGAGACTGATTCACTTATTGATGAGACTGATTTCCTAGAGGTGTTCCCCACTGGAAAACACCAGTGGTGTGTCTAGGGAATGTGAATGAACTGCTGCCTGGAGGAGTGAGTCATGCATTAAAAATAAGTATGGGCATACCTCAGATGTATTGTGAGTTTGGTTCCAAACTACTGAAATAAAACAAGTACAATAAAGCAAGTAACATGAATATTTTGGTTTCCCAGTACACATAAAAGTTATGTTTATACTATATTATAGTCTGTTAAGTGTACAGTAGCATTATGTCCTAGAAAATACATATCTTGGCCGGGCGCGGTGGCTCAAGCCTGTAATCCCAGCACTTTGGGAGGCCGAGGTGGGTGGATCACAATGTCAAGAGATCGAGACCATCCTGGTGAACATGGTGAAACCCTGTGTCTACTAATAATACAAAAAATTAGCTGGGCATGGTGGTGCGTGCCTGTAATCCCAGCTACTCAGGAGGCTGAGGCAGGAGAATTGCCTGAACCCAGGAGACGGAGGTTGCGGTGAGCCGAGATCGCGCCATTGCACTCCAGCCTGGGTAACGAGCGAAACTCCGTCTCAAAAAGAAAAAATAATAATAATACAAAAATTAGCCAGGCAGGGTGGCATGTGCCATGAGGTCAGGAGTTCGAGACCACCCTGACCAATATGGTGAAACCCTGTCTTCTAAAAATACAAAAATTAGCCAGGTGTTGTGCACTTGTAATCCCAGCTACTTAGGAGACTGAGGCAGGAGGATTGCTTGAACCTGGGAGGCGGAGGTTGTAGTGAGCCGAGATTGGACCACAGCATTCCAGCCTGCCAGACTGGTGACAGACTGAGACTCCATCTCAAAAAAACCCAACCAACCAAACAAAAAACATTAACTTGTTTGTGCATCTCCATCAAAGCCCATGGGTGAGCAGGTGTGTTGTCAATGAACAGTAATATCTTGAAAGAAATCTTTTTTTCTGAGCAGTAGGTCTTCACAGTGGGCTTAAAATATTTAGTAAACCATGCTGTAAACAGATGTGTGGTAGGCAGAGTAGATTTAGTATAATGCTTTTTTTTTTTATCATATTTTTTAATTGGAAAACAAATATACAACTTGGAGTGGGTTTGCACCTGTTCTGCAGTAGTGCAATTTTTTTTTTTGAGACGGAGATTCACGCTTACTGCCCAGGCTGGAGTGCAATGCCGCGATATCTGCTCACCGCAACCTCTGCCTCCTGGGTTCAAGCGATTCTCCTGCCTCAGCCTCCCAAGTAGCTGGGATTACAGGTGCACACCACCACGCCCAGCTAATTTTGTATTTTTAGTAGAGACGGGGTTTCTCCGTGTTGATCAGGCTGGTCTCGAACTCGTGACCTCAGGCAATCCACCCACCTCGGCCTTCGATGGTGCTGGGATTACAGGCGTGAGTCAGTAGTGAAATTTTTAAGTACATATTGTGACTGTTCGTAGTCCACGCAGAGTTACAACTCCACACTTCAACAACATGCTGACAATTCCTAAAGAAAACTACTTTGCTGGGCATGGCGGCTCACGCCTGTAATCCCAGCACTTTGGGAGGCCGAGGCGGGCGGATCACAAGGTCAAGAGATCGAGACCATCCTGGTCAACATAGTGAAACCCTGTCTCTACTAAAATATAAAAATTAGCTGGGCGTGGTGGCGCATGTCTGTAGTCCTAGCTACTCGGGAGGCTGAGGCAGTAGAATTGCTTGAACCCGGGAGGTGGAGGTTGCAGTGAGCCAAGATCGAGCCACTGCTGTCCAGCCTGGCGCCTGGTGACAAAGCGAGACTGTCTCAAAAAAAAAAAAGAGAGAAAAGAAAACTACTTTAAAAAAAGGTGTAACCCAGATGTTCCCTTATTTGACCAACTCCATCTAAGTTTAGATGTGCAGAAGGGCTTAGATATATCTAGAGTAAGCCACATACAACATGTTACTTCATCAGTTTTCTAAAATAAGGTTTAGGGCAGTGACAGTAGACAAGGGAAGAAAACATGGAGGAATGAAGTTCTAATTACTATGCATGCATTTTTTTTTTTTTTTTTTTTTTTTTTTTTTTTACAGCATGGAGAAACCTTTTATAGATAAGTTACAAAAGGCAAATAAACAATTTTGTACAAGAAATTTAGCATATTCTGTACAAGGTCTTCACTTTGCTGTCATCATTTGTACGAACTCTGTAGTTTACTTGACCATCACCATCAATATCTGCTTCCTTGATCATTTCATCAACTTCTTCATCTGGTAACTTCACTCTAAGGTTTGTCATCACATTGCTAAGTTCTACAGCACGAATATAGCCATTGCCATCCTTATCAAACACATAGAATGCTTCTCTAATTTTTTTCTTCACTGTCTGTGTCTTTTATTTTTCTTCCTTTGTTGTCAGAAATTTAGGGAAGTCAATTGTGCCATTCCCATCAGTATTTACTTCATTAATTATGTCCTGTAACTTTGCTTCTTTGTGATTCTGCCTGATACCTCATTACAGTTCCCAATTCATTGTTGTTGTAGTTCCATCACCATCTTTGTCAAATAGTGAAAAAACTTCTTTGAATTCTGCAACCTGCTTTTTAGTCAGCTGGTCAGCCATGCTGCAAGTGCTGCTGGTTTCCGAGATGCAACCACACAACCACTCTGCTCACTTACTCGCTCCTCTTGGACTGATTTAGTGTAATTTTAAGGGCCTTAGGATTTTCAGAATATGAATGAACATTGGCTTCAACTTAAAGTCATCTTGCATTAGCCCCTAACAAGAGAGTCAGCTTATCCCTTGAAGCTTTTAAGCCAAGCAAATTGACATCTCTGCCAAGCATTGGCATCTCCCTTCTAGCTATGAAAGCCCTAGATGGCTTTTCTAATAGAAGGCTCATATGCCTACATTGAAAATGTGTTGTTTAGTGTACCCACCCCCCTTCATCACTATCTTGCTGCACCTGCTACATCAGCACTTGCTTTTTTACCTTGTGTTTTTATTTTATTTTTATCAGCAGTAAAGCTGTTTCATTTTCTTGATGTTCATGGGTTCATTGGAGTAGCACTTTTAATTTTCTTCAAGAACGTTTCCTTTGCATTTACAACTTGGGTAACTGTTGGGTGCAAGAGGCCTAGCTGCTGGCTTATCTCAGGTTTTGATGTGTCTTCCTCACTAAGCTTAATCATTTCTAAATTTGATTTCAAGGAAGAGACCTGTTACTTTCACGTGGAGAATAGGGAGGCCTGGGATGGGGGCAGGATCGTGGGGGGAGCCATTAAGTTTGCTGTCTTCTGTAATTGTAGTTTGTGGCACAACAAAGCAATTATAATAGTAATACCAAAGGTCACTGATCATAGATCACCATGACAGAAATAAGAATAATGAAAACGTTTTAAATACTGTGTGAGAATTACCAACATGTGACACAGAGACAAAGGGAACACATGCTGTTAGAAAATGGTACTGATACGCTTAATCAACTCAGGGTTGCCTCAAACCTTCAGTTTGTAAAAAAACCAAAAAACCTCAATATCCACAAAGCATAATTAAATGAGATATGCCTGTATATTTTTAACTTCTAGTTCTCTGAGTATCATAGATCAAAAACTATTTGGAAACCAGTCATTTTTGCACATATGAGGATTCTAGAGACTTTCCTTCAGATGCAAAACCTGTCTCAAGAAAGATAAGAAGAATGTTAGTTTCTCTTTGCTTTCTTGTTTCTTTATTTTTTTATTTTGAGATAGGGTCTCCCTCTGTTGCCCAAGTGAGTGCATTGGCACCATCATACCTCACTGCTGCCTCAAACCCCTGGATTCAAGTAATCTTTCTGTGTCATCCTCCTGAGTAGCTGGGGCTGTTGGTGTGTGTCACTATGCTCAGCTAATTTTTTAATTATTTGTAGAGATCGAGTCTTGCTTTTGTGCCCAGGCCAATCTTGAACTCCTGGGATCAAGTGATCCTCCTGCCTTGGCCTCCCAAAGTGCTGGAATTCCTAGTGTGAGCCACTGTGCCTGGCTTGCTTTCTTATGCCTGAAAACATGGGACTGTAAATGTGCATCAGGGCTAGTGAACAGGGGTTAACCTCTCCACAACTGTACTGTCATTCAGAAAGCTAATGTTGCTACTTTCGTATTTTATACAGGTAGTAAGCATTAATAATGTCTTTCATCTTTGAGTGGATCTACAATGGCTTCAGCAGTGTGCTCCAGTTCCTAGGTAAAGCCATTTCCTTGAAATAGGTTTCAAAGTTTGTGCATGTCCTTCAATAATTTAAATACAAGTAGGCTTTGGTATGTAGAGAGCAAATGTGCTAACAATTTTTTTCTCTTTAGGACTCTACAAGAAATCTGGAAAACTTGTATTCTTGGGTTTGGACAATGCAGGCAAAACCACTCTTCTTCACATGCTCAAAGATGACAGATTGGGCCAACATGTTCCAACACTACATCCGAGTAGGTTTGAAAATATCAGGTGACCTTTTGATTTTTGAAGGTCAGTGCTAGGCTTAGAGGATAGATCCCTAGTTGATGGAGTTCTTTTATTAACTTAAGTCCCAAAAGCCAGCTCAAATGAAAAAGTTCCCTGTCAGACACACTCAGGTTATATATTTATAGATCTTAACCTCTGGAACTTTGTCACTGTCTGTTGTCGCTGTCCTGTAAAGGGGCGAATCTCCAATATCTACTTCTAAGAAGCAGAAAACAGCTTGGATAAAAAGAAACCTTTGGCTTTTAGAATAGTTTAAGAACATTTTCACCCTTGTATTTCTTTTCTTTGTTGGGGGTGGGGCGTTGCCTGGGCTGGTCTCAGAACTCCTGGGCTCAGGTTATCCTCCTGCCTCTGCCTCCCGAGTAGCTGGACCCACAGGCGGGTGCCACCACACCTAGCTTCTTGTATCTTTTGCTTTACAAGGCGAAAGCATTGGTATTGGCTTATAGTACTAGTAGTTGGGCCTTGTTGGATTGACAGGTTTATTTCTTCTTTTTGAACAATTTTTCAGCATCAGAAGAGCTAACAATTGCTGGAATGACCTTTACAACTTTTGATCTTGGTGGGCACGAGCAAGGTAAGCGATGCCTCAGCGGAAAGGATGGTATCTATTTAATGATTCTTTTTGTGCCCCTCAGCTCCTTTTAAAAGCAGTATGTCATTTTTACCTTTTAAATTACTTACATTTTAGAATTAGGATCTTATTACTTCAGTGAAGTTGTTTTATTCATTTATTTTTAAATAATTTCAAACTTGTCAAAAATTGTATAAAAAGTACACAGAAGTCACTTCACCTGTACCTTTTGTCCTAATTTGTTAGTCATCTCTATATAATATATATTAATGCTTATTTTTTTATGAACTGTTTGTGAGCATATCATGCCCCTTTACTCTTTAATACTTTAGTGGTGTTTTCTGAGAACAAAGATATTTCCTTGTATGTAATCATAAAGTTATCAAATCCAGGAAGTTTTATTTTTATCCACTCTGTATTTCCTGGTTTTGTTGGTCAGTTGTCCTGATAATCTCTTTTATTTTCGTCTTGACCAGGTATATATTATCATATATTATATTTAGATATCAAGTCATTTTTGCATCCTTTATTCAATGGAATGAAAGTATGTAGGAAATTAGCTTAAATATTTGTAAGTAATTTCAGACTTGTCAAAAGTTGCAAAAGGGACTGTGTGATTACTCTGATGTAAGTTGATATTTTGTATACTCTACGCCTTTGGGACAGTTAGGGGAACATTTCCTTCTACCTTTTTGCCTTCCTCAGAAGTGCTTTTTGCCATATTCAGGCTGTATCTGTTTGGTTTCCAGATTCCCATCAGGTGTTTTAAAGACATACAGAGTGGGCATCTTTATCTGATGGGCACTCAGTTCACATCTGACAAGACTCTAGATATAGGAGTAAAACATTTAAGATGCAAGAATATTCTGGGAAGGAAGGGAAAAGAAACTATTGAGATGCTGTCAGATTTACTCACTTGTTATTAAATTGAGTGGAGAAATCTCATTTTGAAACATTAGGTTGAGCTATTACAGTTTTTTTTTTTTTTTCTTTTTTTGGATTGGGGAGTTCCTCTGTGGCCCGGGCTGGAGTACAGTGGCATAATCTTGGTGTACTGCAACCTCTACCTCCTGGGCTCAAAGCAGTCCTCCTACCTCAGCCTCCTGAGTAGCTGGGACCACAGGTGCGCTCTACTATGCCCAGCTAATTTTTGTATTGTTTTGTAGAGATGGGGTTTCTGCCATGTTGCCCAGGCTGGTTTTGAACTCCTGAGCTCAAGCAATTCACCTGCCTCAGCCTCCTAAATTACTGGGATTATCGACATGAGCCACTGTGCCCAGCCTAATACAGTTTTAAAAAAATGTATAGTAAAATACAACATTGGTCATTTCTAGTTGTTAAGTCTAATAATTTTATAGTCACTGATTTCATTAACATATAATTACATTTTAATTAATACTTATGCCCTGAAAAATCATGTATATTATGACCATAATTACATAAAATGCCAGTAAAGGAAAAAGATTGGGGCCAGGTGCAGTGGCTCACACCTGTAATCCCAGCACTTTGAGAGGCCAAGGCAGGCAGATCACCTGAGGTTGGGAGTTCAAGACCAGCTTGACCAAGATGGAGAAACCCCCTCTCCACTAAAAATACAAAATTAGCCAGGTGTGGTGGCGCATGCCTGTAATACCAGCTATTCGGGAGGCTGAGGCAGGAGAATCACATGAATCCTGGGGGCAGAGGTTGCAGTGAGCTGAGATCGTGCCATTGCACTCCAGCCTGGGAAACAAGAGCGAAACTCCATATCAAAAGAAAAAAAGATTGGAAGAAAATATCAAAATATTGACAAGGGGTGTGTTTTGATGGAGGGAGTATAAATGATTTTGTTTCCCTTTTTCTGTAAGGAGCTTGTATTTTTTTCATTTGGGTAAGAATGGGTGAATGGAGAGTCCTTTCTGCTTCTTACACAAAAGGATTGGTAACTGCTTACAAATTTAAATTCAGAGCAAGATAAGACTGAACCTAGACCATCTGGAGAATGCAGAAGGAACAGACACCAGATGGTTTTATATACCTGAACTGGGAATTGTAGATTATTTGGTGTGATAAATTTAGGTTTAAGGTTTGTTAAAAGTAAGAAGGGAAGTGTGTTGATATATTTAGTTTTTTTTTAATTTGACTGAGGAAAATCTACTTAACAAAAACACTTTTATGTAATAACCTAGCCACCATTTTATAGAAGTTACTAAAATACTGTGTATCTGGAGGTTTCCTTTTTTTTTTCTTTTTTGTATAACATAAAAAATTTTAACTTATAAAAGCAGAGCAGGTTTGATGTAACAAAATCAGTATAGAACTATGGAAAGTAAAATGGAAGTTTCCTTCAGCCTCTTTTTCCTAGCTCCACTCTTTAAAGGTAACCGTTGTTAACTGATATAGAGATGCTTCTTTATTCATTACATTGCAAGGGCTAGAAATGAATGGCTTAGAAATGATAGTACAATTAAATCACTGCTTCCCAGCCTTTATTGTTTCATGTCACAAGCAGAAAAAAGTACTATTTCTAAGGCATGCTGGGTTAAATATGGTAGGCTGAGATAACTGGCCTAGGGCCTTGAACCACCTGTCAGACCCAGTCCCCCTAAGGGCCGAGCAGAGAAGATAACCTACACACAAGTTGGTTAGAAACTAACTGGGACTAAAGTTACATGAACAAGTAATTTGTATCCTGATGTTTTAACTCAGAGGTTGCAAACTAAACTTGGCCCCAGGGACAAGGCAAGTCATTTAAGTAAGTAAAATTGGCTGGCTATAAGACAGCCCGGAAATTTTGTCAAACAAAAGTATTCAGACACCATCTGAAGTTGTCAGTCACTGCTTAGATCCAGCATGTGGATATGTAGGCATGGGATTGCCAGATGTTGCAGTTTTTCAAGAAAGGCAGAAAATCTGATTTTCAAATTTACAAAAACCACGAACCATCAGTTTGCATATTGGCCAGGACTTGGAGAAACCCATAAAAGTGTCTAATCTTACTGAAACCTGACCAAGATTTGTCCATTTTATAGACCATTAGGTTATTCATTTTCACAATGTATATTTTTTACTGATGCAGCTACAAACTTTGTCTTTTAGCACGTCGGGTTTGGAAAAACTATCTCCCGGCAATTAATGGGATTGTCTTTCTGGTGGACTGTGCAGATCATTCTCGCCTCGTGGAATCCAAAGTTGAGCTTAATGTATGTTTATATATTTTGTCCTTTTTTGGCCTCTCTTTTTTTTTTTTTTAAGGAATATAGCTTAGTAGTGCTAATGATTAATCATTCCAGTTAACATTTGGCAAAAAGACCTAGTTGCAGGAGGAAAATATTTTAAATCTAAGGCATTGCTTTTCCATGTCCTGAGCAAACTCAGCTCAAACTTGCATAAATTAACTGTTGTTTCTATCATACGGTGACTGTATGGCCCAGCTTGCTCAGGATACTCCTCATTTATGCCTGTTGTCCCAGCATAATTAATAGTGTTCCGTTTCACGAGTCACGAACAGTAATTCTTTATAAGTAGTGTTGACATGGTGAAAGTCTAAAAGAGATAGTAGAGTTCTTTACATTTTTGAATCTGCATTCTCAGTTTGTGCCTACCCATGCTCCCACTGAATGACTTGCCAGACCTTCCTGGTTTGTTCTCAGTCTTCAGTTTTGGTTGCATGCATCCTTTGATACTATCAAGGACTCACTTCATGTTTTTTTTTTCTTTTGTCAATGTTGCATTTTGATGGTTTCTATACTGTTGTCTTTGTTATCCCTGCTCTTTACCCTGTATCTCTTCTTTCTCTTTGATTTATAACTTCTTGCATTCTTGTTCTGGTCAACTTGAACCTGTCTTGAATTTATTTCTAAGTATGTTTCCCAGATCTGTAGCCCTAGCCTCATGTAGAATTGCCTGCCAGGCAATCTTTACCTTGCTTTTTTTTTTTAAATGACAGCGTCTTGCTCTGTTGCCCAGACGAGTCCAATGGTGCGATCACAGCTCACCGTAACCTCAGACTTCTGGGCTCAAGCGATCTTCCTGCCTCAGCCTCCCAAGTAGCTAGGACTACAGGCATATACCACCACACCAAGCTAATTTTTTAAAAAATATTTTTGTAGAGACAGGATGTCTCATTATGTTACCCAGGCTGGTCTCAATCTCCTGGCTTCAAGTGATCCACTGGGTTGGCCTCATGAGGTGCTGGGATTACAGGCATGAGCCACTATGCATGGTCTCCATTCTCTTTGTTTAAACTCCTCTCTTCACACTGATTTTGGAGCTGTCTTTCCGGCTGACACTTCTGTCTCTGAGAAGCACTAGTTCCTCTGGTTAGTCCTTAAATGTTGGTATTCCCCAGAGTCTACTTTCTCCCAGGCTGGTCTCATCTACTCCCATTCCTTCATAAGACCCATGCCTTAGGTATTTCCTGGGTGGCAAAGTGCCTATCCATGAGGGAATGTCCAGATTCATCATAGTTTAAAAAATTAAGGGTATGCAGTACAAGAGTAACTCAGGTAACTGGAGTTTCTCTATAATCTCCTTTTAGTTTTTCAGTTTGAGTTTTGAGTTTTTCAGTTTGAGTTTTGAGAGTGCGAGTACACTCAACAGTAGTTTGACCTGTTGGATTATATGGAATGTCTGTAATATGTACAATAGCAAAGGTTGCACAAAATTGAGTAAAAATAACAGAAGTATAGTCAGGACCATTATTTGTTTTAAGACAATGAGGCAGACCAAGGATAGTAAAGGCGGCAAGGCAAAAATTACATGTTTGGCCGCTTTCCCTGAGAGTGGTTGGGTGAAAATAAAACCAGAATAAGTACCCACCAGCACATGTAGATATTGCAGACAGCCAAAAGAGGGTATATGAGTTACATCCATTTGTTAGAAGGCGTTTGGCTTAAGACCTCTGGGGTTTACAGCTACATTTTGAACTGGGAGGAAAGTTTGGCAGGCAGAGTAAGTTTAACAATCTGTCTAGCCTGCTCTCTGGTAAGTGAAAACTGCAGAGCACTAGTGTTTTGATGAAATGTTGCATGGATTTCTGTGCCTGGGAAACAAATGAACCCACTAGACAGAGGGGAGACAAGATTGTCTACAGCTACATTATCTTTTGTCAGGGGACCTGGGAAATTTGAATGTGATCTGGTATGTCCAGTAAATATAGGATACTTTTGCTGGTGGAGCATGCACTGCAGAATCGTAAATATTTGAAAAATCTCTTCTGAGGCAGAGGCACTGAGAGCCATTTCTAAATGTTGAATGGCTCCTACCACATACTTGTTATTTGAGCAGATATTAACTGCTTGTGAGTGATCTCTGAGAACCATATAAACAGTATAAAGCTCAACTCACTGAGCAAAAGTAAATGGGGTGGCCTCCACCTCAGAGCTGCCTGTCATAAAATACCCGACTTGTCCTCAATGGCTGTCATTAGTAAACACTAATTGAGCTAAAGGAATTGGCTTAGTTTGGACAATTTTAGGAAAGATAAATGGATGTTGTTGTGCAAATGAAAGTATTTTAAATGAAGGACAATGACATGCTATCTGTCCTGTAAAATCTGCAAAGGCTAGTCCCCAGTCCTGAGCAAATGGCCACAGCCATGATTGTTGAGTGGTGTTATATGGCACAATGACTGTATTGGGGGCTTGACCAAAGGTCTGATAGCATTGCTCTCTACCCTTAGCTATTAGAGAAGCAACTGCTGAATAGTAAGATGTTAAAGACTTAGGTGAGGTGTTAGCCAAATGTAACCGCACCATAGGGGAGTCTTTCTGCCACAGCACTGTAGTGGGTGTATGAGCAAGCAGTCTGTAAGATCATTAGATATAAGGGAAGTTATGGGTTAATGCAAGTTAACTGAGCCTGAGCTATGGCTTCTTTTACCTGTTTAAGAGGAAGTTTTGGCCGGGCGCGGTGGCTCAAGCCTGTAATCCCAGCACTTTGGGAGGCCGAGGCGGGTGGATCACGAGGTCAAGAGATCGAGACCATCCTGGTCAACATGGTGAAACCCCGTCTCTACTAAAAATACAAAAAATTAGCTGGGCATGGTGGCGCGTGCCTGTAATCCCAGCGACTCAGGAGGCTGAGGCAGGAGAATTGCCTGAACCCGGGAGGCGGAGGTTGCGGTGAGCCGAGATCGCGCCATTGCACTCCAGCCTGGGTAACATGAGTGAAACTCCGTCTCAAAAAAAAAAAAAAAAAAAGAGGAAGTTTTGCTGGTTCAGTTAAAGTTCTAGAGGAAGTAGGGTCAGGATCACCCTGCAAAATAGTAAAAAGTGGTGTTAATTGGCCAGTAGTCAATTTTAGCATAGGGTGAAGCCAATTAATGTCTCCAAGGAGTTTTTGAAAATCATTTAAAGTATGTAGACAATCCCGGTGAATTTGCAGCCTCTGAGGATGAATAGTGCAACCAGAAATGATTGTTCCTGGATATTTAAAAGGAGCCAATTTTTGTACTTTTTTTGGTGTCACCATCAGACCAGACTAAGGGCCAATTCTAAGTCCCCAAAAATTTGCCTTAAAGTTTTGTTGATGAATGTGCCACAAGAATATCATCTATATAATGAATGATATATGCTGATTTGTATTTTTGTCTAGTAGATTTTAAAGCACCTGCCACAAAGGACTGACATAAAGTTGGGCTGTTAGCTGTTCCTTGAGGAAGTACTTGCCAACAATACCGTTTAATAGGCGCTTGAAAATTTGGGGAAGGTACCGAGAATGCAAAACGTTTCTGGTCATCTGGATGCAAGGGAATGCATCTTTAAGATCCAGAACCAAAAGATGATAATCTAATGGAATAGTAGTTGGAGTGGGTAAACCTGGTTGCAGAGCACTCATGGGCTGCATTGTGGCATTAATGGCTCATAAATATTGCAATAATTTCCATTTATCTGGACTAAAGTTTCACCTGTGTAATCAGTATTTATAACTCCAGGTACTAAAAAATTTTTTTGAAGTTAGACTATTATGCCCAACAAGCAGCCCCACAGTTCCAGAAAGCAGTGGCCCCCTCTCACCACCCTGCATTCTCGGGTGAAATGTCCCTTTTTGCCACACTGGAAGCAAGTTTTAGATTTCTTTTTAGGACATTGTCCTGGAAGTTTACCCTGAAGAGCAGAGGCTAAAGTCAATTTTTGGGCATAGGCCGGACCAACCTTTGCACAAAGGCAAATGAAGTCATTTAGAGTAGGCTTAGCCTTGTAAGGTCTCAAAATGGCTTGGCATGTTTTGTTGGCATTTTAAAAAGCCATTTGCTTTGCTAACACATTGCTGGCTTCTGGGTCAGCTATAGCCATCCTACTGCCTGAAATAGGCAAGCAGTAATGTCTGCATATGGTTCCTCTGGTCACTGAATAATTTTACTAGGTTCCTGGGACTTTTTACCTTTGGCTGGAAGACCCCTCCAGGCCCATATAGCACAAATATTTATTTGCTGATAAGCCTCTAAAGGATAGCTAAGCTAATTTTGTAAGGGCTTAAAATTTTCACTACCCACTAACATATCCACAGATATATTTACACCATGAGCTGTATTGTGCTCAACCTGCTGGCTACATCTATCAGAGTAGTCACATTTCCATCTTAGATAATCTCATGGATCCAAGCATGCTTTTGCAAGGTTATACCAATCGTTAGGGGCCAAGGTGTCACTGGCCAAGGCATACATGAGAGTTACCACAAATAGGGAAGTAGGTCCATAAGAGGCTGAAGTTGTTTTACATTTCTGAGTAATTTAAAAGACAAAGGATCATGCTGTCTCAGCATCTGTCCAGGAGCTGGAGGTACTAGCACCGGGCAAACTTGAAACCCCTCAACATCCTCCCCTTGTGTCATCGCCCCACGTAAAGCAGCCTGCAGGGGACAGATCTTAAAAGGAGTTATATGTGTCCCTTGCGTTTTCCTTGTACAAGCCCTCTGGGCTTTGGGTCTGCAAAGTTAAGAGCTGCAAATGTTTGAGGCCAGCAGTCTTGCTCCTCTCTAGTTATTTCATCCTCTTAATTTTTGTTGATGCTCTGGGGGCAGAGGCTCTTCTGAGCCATCTCCGTCACACTCCTTCTCAAAAGAGGAGGCAGTTTTAAGTAAGTCTTGGGGTTGCGGAGGGAAGTCCATATGTGGGGCAGAAAACTCAGCTGCCTCAGCACTTTCACTTGTCTCCTGGCCTTTAAGAGATGCCAAGATAGCCTGAACTCCCCTCAGTGTTTTAGAGCAGTAATACAATTCTGTTGGTCTGAATAGCCTGAGGTTAAGTGATAATAAAATACTGTACCAACACAATAAGGAAAATCACAGTTTAAACAGAGTTACTGAAGAAGTGTTTTCTTTAAACTTGTCTGCCTCATGTTGGCGGTCTAAAGCATCCCTAATCAAAGACCAAATAGTAAAAGTATAAACCGGCATCATCTGAGGTCCCTCAGCTGTGTGTTTGTTGTGTAACTGCTGTCCTACTCTCATCCAAGTAGCTAAACTAACCGAGTCCTGTTCTGGAAACCACGGGCAAATCTGCTGCACAAATTTTAGAAAATTTTCTAGCTGCTCTTTCTGTACACAACATTTTCTGCCCCTAAGGAGGGCGAGCAGCACTTTTATATACAAAGAACTATCACTAGACAAAGAATTGCCTGCCTAACGCTTGGTGAAAAATTGAATCCACTCACCCTTTGTACCCGGGTCTGGTGAGCGTCCCCTCACCTTACTCTCTTTTTGGTTCCCGTGCTCAGGTCCCTGTTTAGATGCCACATCTGGCATGCGCTGCATCCCGCGCTGCACAAGGGTTCAAAGACCTAAGAGGAAACGGCAGGGGATAAGAAAGACATACAGACAGACATATATAAAGCTGGGCCAGGTGGTCCAAAAAGCTGATGATGTCGGTCTCTTTGGCCCTGTCCTGCTTCAGAGTACTTTATTTTATATGTTCACAAAGCACATAGCAGACGGCGGGTGCAGTTACCCAGAACAGCCTGTGGTTATAATTCTCATACTTGAGTTAACATACCTCAGCTAACAACTATCTTGCAGCAAGGTCAGTGAAAACTGGTTATCTTTTGCTAGGTCCGACTGCTCTTCTCCAAGACATACACATTCCCCTATTAATGGTTTCGCTTCTCTGAAGTTCACCCAAAGTTCAGAGCAGCCTTGCTGCTGATCCCCCCAGAGGGGGTGGGCTACTCCGGCTCTCTACACCCATCCACCACCTACCTGGACATGCAGTCCAGAAATCTGAATATAGATCCCACCATGACCCTGATACGCACTGTAATGCTAGAAGGAACTTTCTCAGACTTGTCAGTGCCCTACTTAATATCCTTTGATAGTTCTTTTCAGGATGAAATCTACAAATCTTTTGCATAGCATGTAAGATCATTCATGATGCGCCCTCTGTTTCTTTTTACTGCCTACCTTGAACTACATTCCAAACAAACAACTTAGCCATCCTTGAATGTGCACAACTAGGTACTGCCTGGCTTTTTCACCTGTGTCTCTCCTCACCCCTCACTTTGTCAGCAAATTTTAAAATATCCTGTAGGAGACCTCAGAGTTCAGATGTGACTGCTTCTGGTAAGCCTTCCCTGACCTCTGAGACTGTGTTAGACTCCCGCCTTACCAATATCTGTTATCTTTACTGATTTTCTTTTCGTTTTTTCTCATCGGACAATGAACTAACATAATAGGGACCGTGTCTTTGCAAAACCCCTGTACCTAGCAAAGCATTACATACATGATGTACATTGTTCTTGCTTAATGAATAAAGGACATTCTTACTCTAACTTTGTCTAACATTTCCTGGAATTCAAGATGGGCAAAGCACATTCTTCTCTATCTCTTCAACTCCGCTTTCCCCCCTCAGCTTTCCTGTTGGTGACAACTTGATTCCCATGCTTGAAATCTGATCTGTACCTTTTTTGACTCGTTTGTCTTTTTTTTTTTTAATCATTTAGACATTGGTCTCTTCAATTCTTTCTTCAAAATGCCTCCTGCACTATTCATTAAATGCTCTACCCTAGGCTACATCATCACCTCTTAAATGAACACCACAGATAGATACTATTTGTGAATTCATTATACTGAAAAATAAGATTTTATTCACTAACTTCTGGATTTGTGATCTTTAGGATCTATTGCAGCTCACTTCTCACACTGGCACCATAATGTGAGTCATCTCTTCCCATCTGTTCACTTTGTTGCCACATGTCTATATAAATGCTAGAATCCAGCCATGCAGTACTGTGTGGCTTCCTGAATTCTTGTCCTACCACAAAGCTGTTGTTTATGTTCTTCTCCTTTATACCTATCCAAACCCTGTCCTTCCTTTAGATCCCTGTTTAGGTTGCAGATCTTTGCTAAGACTCTGTTCAAGCCCAAAATTGCCATTTTATTCCCCTGAACTTGTCTTAGTGTTAATATTCTGTCCCCATTCATTGTGATACTTACCCAATATGTTGTATTCTTGGCTTTGTTAACATAAATGTGGCTAGGGGTAGTGACTTATGCCTGTAATCCCAGCACTTAGGGAGGCTGAGGTTGGTGGATCACTTGAGGCCAGGAGTTTGAGACCAGCCTGGCCAACGTGGTGAAATCCCGTCTCTACTAAAAATACAAAAATTAGCCAAGGGTGGTGGCGCATGCCTGTAGTCCCAGCTACTCAGAGGAGGCTGAGGTGGGAGAATTGCTTGAACCTGGGAGTCAGAGGTTGCAGTGAGCTGAGATTAAAAAAAAAAAAACAAGCCATAAATGTGAACCTAGAGTAAGGATTTTTTTGAGGGCAGGAATGTGTCTTTCCCTTCCTTTTGTGTCCTCAGTGCCTGAGATAGTTACCCTTCCTATTATATTCCTCTCAATGCCTGAGAAGTTCTTTGCATACACTGGGACTTGGTGAATACTTGGGGCAGTTCCTGTAGTCATCTTTGAGGCTCTGTAGCCAGAGCATTCATCCTTGTAGGACTGTGCTGAGGGACATCCTGAGGATAGTTTGTGGCTGAGGATAGTTTGAGATTAACTCAAAAGTTAAGGGTGGGGCAGTTCTGCTGCCTTGTAAATAAATAGGCTAAAGTTGCAACTGTTTTCAGGCACTTAGGGGATTTTTACCTAATATCATGGGTTGTGCGTCAAGGTGAACCTTTAATCACTCAGATACAAAGATGATCAGATTTTCACTTTACATTAATGCCTTAAAAGATTAGTGGAAGTCAGAATTTTCTTTATCTGGTAGACTTTTGTAGATTCCTTAGCTTTTTTTTTTTGTTTTTGTTTTTTTTTTTTTTTTTTAATCTTTAGGCTTTAATGACTGATGAAACAATATCCAATGTGCCAATCCTTATCTTGGGTAACAAAATTGACAGAACAGATGCAATCAGTGAAGAAAAACTCCGTGAGATATTTGGGCTTTATGGACAGACCACAGGAAAGGTAAGAGAAAAATCTTTAGGTGACATATAAAGGATATTTACAATTTTTAAAACATGATATTTTGCTACCTAGATTACCCTTTTCTTTTAAAGGTTTAAAGAGGCGTAGGATTTGTTTTACTGTGGGTATTTTTTAAACTCACTAGAGGCAGGAGTGTGTTCTTTAACATTTTACGTGGCATTCATTCATCGGGTATTTGAGGAAAAAGGAAATGGTAGAAAAGGCAAACTTACTCTTTTAAGAGTTTATGATTATCTTTCAAATCCGATTCTGAGAAATTGCTTTTGAAATAGCCCTTCTTAGCCAGAAAACAATTTTTTTTTTTGGGCTGGAGATTGCAGGTTATAAAGAAAAATGATCATCTCAATCACTTTCCAAGCATTGAAATCAAAGCACTTGATGATATTATCCTCAGTGCTTCTTGCTGAGAGAGGTAGGACTGTTAGCGCCACTTTGCAGAGGAAGAAACAGAGAGTGATTTGTTCAGGCCTACACAGCAAGTCAGTGATAAAACCAGAAAAAGAACTTGAGTCTTCCAAATGAATAGATTTTACTGTCTTCATTTGGAAGGGGGACTCTTGTAGAAAAGCAGGCTTGAGAGAGAGAAAACCTAGATCAGATAAGGTTAAGCAGGAATCTTTCTGTTCTTTTTAGCTTGGGGTTTTGGCATATTTAGTTTTTAAAAATCTTTGTTATCTGTGATCTGTGATAACTTTCTGACTTTTTTACGTGGTTCCTTAGTCTTACCTCTTCTTGATTATCTGCTTCTTTATAGAAATACTTCATTTTTTAAATTTAATTTCTCCTCTTTTGCATGAGTGTTAAATACACATGAATTCTTCATTTCCTCAGTGTCACCTGTTATGAGTGTTTATTCCTGCATGCTTTTGTTATGAGAATATCCTTATTTCCTTTTCTGCATCAGAGAGCTTGCTGGTTCCATAAGTCCCAGTGGCTTTTTTCTTGGTTTGCTTCCGTAACTTTCCAGATGAATGTTGGGTGTTCAAAGCAAATGCTCTTCAGAGAGAGAGAGAGAGAGAGAGAGAGAGAGAGAGAGAGAGAGAGAGAGAGGCTGGGAATAGAACTGTGCTGCTTATTCTATCCTGAAAACAAGAAGCCTGGGGAAGTCACCTATATGGCCTCGATCACATATCTTAATTAATACCTACTTATATTTGCTTTTAAGGAATGGATAAACTGATTGTAGAGATCGTCCTTTCAATCTCTTCCACCACAGAGATGCTAACAGTTCTTTCTCCGTTTTGCCTCCTTTAGGGGAATGTGACCCTGAAGGAGCTGAATGCTCGCCCCATGGAAGTGTTCATGTGCAGTGTGCTCAAGAGGCAAGGCTACGGCGAGGGTTTCCGCTGGCTCTCCCAGTATATTGACTGATGTTTGGACAGTGAAAATAAAAGAGTTTTACTTCTCTGGACTGATCCTATTCACAGCTTCCTCATGAACTTTTCTAATAGAACAAGAAAAGCTCTCCAACCATGTCTGGCGTTGAGAAGCCAAGAGTCTCTGTCAACTCTCTCATTGCCCAGTGGTGACATGTGCTCTTCTCCACACTGTCGGGAGGTAATGCTGCTCCACGTCTGGTGCAGGTCAGTATCCCGGGACTTGGAAGCTGGCAGGATTTGCCGGGTAAAGCTGTGTGCCATCATGGGGCACCTGAAAAGAAAAACACGTCTCACCACTGCGGTTGATTTCAAAAGAAAGTACTTCTATTTTTTAAAGAAAGTGTTGTTAATGTAATTGGTATCCCTCCTAACTTTTTGAGTTCACAATTTACTTGGTCCAGAGTTTTCTATTCTTTTTTTTTTTTTTTAAACTAATTAATGACATTTAGATACTTCATACAATTATGAACAGATACACATTGGAGGCCAGAGCTTATTTGGGTGAACTTACTCCTACTGAGTTAGCAGGTTGGTGAGAGAAGCTCCCCCGAGCTCACCTATCTCTCTGACTGCCTTGGAGTAGGCGGCATTACCTTGTGCACAGAAAACTAGAAAAGGGGCAGAACCCTGGCCTTGCAGTTGTGGCAGGTTTCCACTGTGGTAAGCTAGGGTCATTCCTCATCGAGGAATGTGTAGCAGATTGTTCACTGTGGAGGGGTTAATTATAGAGGGGGTTATTGTTATTATGAAGTTACAGATTCCAGCCACTCTTTGCTTTTATATTTTTGTGAAATTTAACTTTTCTCTGTGGCACCTTCGTTTTTCATTTTCAGTTATAAAAAGTTACTTTCACCTCATAAAAGACTTGAGAACATCTCTCATGTCACATACTGCAGGTGCGTCAGTTGCACAGATTCTAGGGGGAAATTTTTCTGAATAGGAAGATAGGACAAAGTTAACAGCTTAAGGGCTCTTAATTCTGTGATTTGAGAACTTAAAAGTATTGTAGCACTTGTTTGGATCCAGGAAACATGTACTCAGTGGGCTTTAAAATTTCCATTTGCAGAATTTGGTCTCTGGCTGTCCCTGAGCTCTTTTTCTTACATTTTTTTCTCCTTAGATACCTGTTTTGTTGGTGTTTAAAGGTTAACCTCTGCAGCTTTTCCAGGTTTGTTTGGCTTGCTTTCTTTCCTTTCCTTTTCCTTTTCTGTATGAAATTGTCTTTCTCCATTGCAGAAATAAGCTTGGGGAAACACTAACCCAAAAACTTTCTGTAGAGCTGTTCCTTTGGTGGCAGCATCACTTATTGGCAGTAAAGATTCAGTATAAAAGCACCAGCATCCCTACTAGGTTGATGAGGATTAATTTTATAGCATTCCATTTTCCTAGTGCCACATGTGAAATTGGATTTTGATAATCTTAACCTGTATTCCACCATTGTAGTTAAAGATCAAAAGATCAGTTTCTTAGGAAAAGATTGGAGATAAGAGATGAAAAGTTGGGAGGATGTCTTTATTCTAATGTGAGGGTGGGAAAATTGGATAACATTACTGGGTTGAGAGAGGTATTGTTCTTTAGTGGGAGTTCTCATTCATATTCTCCAGTACTGACTTGTTGGGAAAGCATACTTTTTCACTGCCAGGTACTGAATGCAGAGGCTTAGTGAAATATATGTGTGGGAAGTGCATGCATTTCATTTATTAGCAAGCATAGCTGGATTAAGACAAAATTATTGGTTTGGAAAGGGGTTAAAGCCTTAAGTGAACAAATCTAGCTAACAGTGAGTGAAGTAGGTAGTTAACTTGCATATTTTTAATTTCCTTTGGTTAAAGGTTCCCCATACTTCTCTGTTCAGAGACATGAGAAGTATGAGTCCTTCAGTGTTTTAATTTTTTTCCACTTATTTGTCCCTTGTCACTTTGTTGCAAGCTAGAAATCTGTGGGTTACACATAGGGCAGCTCTTTGTGAAAGTGGTTTATTCCACTGGAGAAAGGGGATTGAAAATCAGAACCAGTGTATTTCTTGCCCCACGGAACACTATTCCTATAAGATAGCTGAAAGAAGCTGCTGTGGGGAGCTCAACTCCAGACACAGGATCAGCACCTTGTACAGGAATTCCCATGAATTACGACTTCTCATTCTGTTTTATCAGAGTGCATATATGTCCTATTTCAGGAAAAGTAAAACAGTCATTTACAAAAGAAAGTCAATCTGTATCCTAAGCATTTTAATAAAACGTTAAAAGAAATGTGTTGTTTTCTTTCTTCTTCTTCTTTTTTTTTTTTTGCATTGGTTTGTTCTGAGTTCTGAGTTTGAACAATGCCATGTGTTTAGGGAGGGATCCAAAAGTTTCCTACATAGAGGAAGAAACATTTAGAGTGCATGTGAGATACTTTAATTTTGCCACCAGGAGGGGGAAAGAGGCTGGAGCACTAGAGGAAATAGATTTATGGTACTATTTGAGAGATTAGGAACATGCTGTGGACCCAGGGTTGTTGGTCATTTCTGCAGCAGGATGGGGATGCCTGATGTTTGAGCAAAATCTCTTATTAACATGCTAGCAAGGACTAGCTCTAGTTTAGCTGAGTGTCACTCATTTTACACAAAATTAGAATTGGCTGAGGTAAATGGGTTGCCTGAGCTCAGGAGTTTGAGACCAGCCTGGGCAGCATGGTAAAACCCTATCTCTAGTAAAACAAAAAATTAGCTGGCATGGTAGGTAGTACATGCCTCTAGTCCCAGGTACTCGGGAGGCTGAGGCAGGAGAATTATTTGAACCTGGGAGGTGGAGGTTGGAGTGAGCTGAGATCGTACCACTGCACTCCTGCCTGGGTGACAGAATGAGACTTTCAAAAAAAAAAAAAAAATCAAATGCTACATTTGGCAAAATGGGAATTTCCTTGTGCATTTAGTGGGCTTGTAAGAAGCCTTGGTTTTAGAAAACTTCAAATGAGATCATAAAACTAAAGTACTAGGACAAACAGTAGGAAACAGTGCAACGAGTTCTTCTCAACCAAGTATTAAAGTATTGGAGTTGTCCTCTTGTCTTTGTTACTATGAAAGGATGCTATGGGTTGTCTGGGCAAACGGGTTGGTTTTGTTTGAGGCAGAGTGGAACATGAGATTAAAGGCTCAGTCACTGAGCCTAGCACTCATCAGGTCTTACCTTGGCTGTTCTGGCTGTGACTTGGGACTTTGTACCATGATCTGCTGTAGCCACTAAAAAACCCAATGCCTAACAGTTCATGCTGGAGTCTTGAGCATTATTGAGGGAGAATCACTTTTAGAGAGAGTTTTTTTTTTTGAGTTCACTCTGTCACACAGGCTGGAGTGCAGTGGTATGTACACAGCTCACTGCAGCCTAGACCTCCTGGGCTCAAGTGATCCTCCCATCTTGGCCTCCCAAGTAGCTGGGACCACAGGTGTGCACCACCGTGCTTGGCTAATTTTTAAAAATTTTGTAGAGTTAAGGTCTTACTATGTTGCCCAGGCTGGTCTCAAACTCCTGGGCTCAGGAAATCCTCCAACCTCAGCCTCCCAACGTGCTGGGATTCCAAGTGTGAGCCCTTGTGGTTCACCAAGAGAAAAACTCTTTAATTGCTAGGAAGTTGGGATAAAGAAATTTTGCTGTGATCAAGCCATCTTCTGTGTCATAGAACCAAAATAAGACTGCCTACTCTGGAAGATGGCCTAATTTTAGTCCTGCCTCATACTATCATGGATAGTCGTTTTCCTTTCTCTAGCCGGTTTGTGCCACTGGGCGTACTGGGAGCGTTATCCCATGTTGTGCTGGGATTTTACCAAGCAGTGTTCACTTTATTTAAAGAATTCAGGCAAAAGATTAGAGAACTTAAGTAGCAATTGAATATCTTTTCATTAATGTTGGTAGTATACTATAGTAACCTTAATAAAAATTAATGTGTATTTTATCAATACAGCGATAAAGCAGACCTTTGTAAACTGTCTAGCTTGTGGTGACTGATTTGAGGGTATCATGAAGCTCCCCCTCCCCCTGGATATAGTCATTCATCCTCTTCTGTCCTAAAGGGTACTTCTTTGGAAAAGTAGATGTGTTTTACGTTAGTATACACTAGAGATGGTAAACTATGCCTTGTGGGTCAAACCTGGCCTGCTACCTGTGTTTGTATGGCCTGTGAGCTAAGAAAGCTTTTTACACATTTAAATGGTTGGAAAATGCAACTTCATCAGAGAACACGAACCAGAGGGGAATAAATAAATAAATGGTTTGAAAAAAATTTGAAGAATCCTATTTTTGGACACGAAAAAATTATATGAAATTCAAATTTCAAGGTAACTTTATATTGGAACACAGCCACCGCCATTCCTTTAGCTTTTGTATGCAACAGCTGCAGAGTTGGGTATCTGAGACTGATTGTATGGTCCTCCAGACTGGAACTGTTTCCATTCTGGCCTGCTACAGAAGTATTTGGACCCTGGCCTAGATAAATCCTGGCTGGTGGTTATAAATGTTATGTGAAAATGTGCACACTGCAAAATATAGGGCGATATGATTAAAATTCTTGATTTCAGCTGTTCATCATAGTTGACTTAAAGGCCAATTTAATTTACAGCAAATTCAGTTTCTTTGTGTTGAGGCTTTAGCAGCAAAATATCTTAGGAGTAATCTTGAGAGTTCATGCCCCTTAATGGACTGCTACACGGTTTACTTTCAGATTTTCCAAAATACTGAATTGGCCAGGGATTTCTTGGTCCATATGATCCCAGGGGTCAGAGGCTGAAGGTCGCCTAGACCTGGGCAGATGCTAACAGGTACTGTCGTGGCCTGGGCAAATCTAGCTACGTCAGTGCTCGTTTCTATTCCCTTTCCCGCAGCCCAGCAAACAACAGACCAGGCTTGAAGGGACCCGCCCTCCTCTCCCCTAATTCCTCGCGACGCCGTTACTCTCCCCGGGGCTCATCCGAGGGTATGGGACAGAAGCTACGGCCCGCAGGTTGGACTAACCTACGAGGGCGGGGAAAGGAGGATCAGAATCGGCAGCCAATCAGGGCTCGGCACAAGCCCAGCCAATCGGGTTGGGTCAGCTGGGGCTTAGCCAATCGAGCTCGATGCGGAAGACCTGAGTCGGAGCCTGCGCCTCTCGCGTCCAGCTGTGGGTGGCACTAGGTCAGTTCAGCCGACCTGGTCGGGGTCGTAGCTGGGCGGCTCGCTGTTTCTCGGAGAAGCCCCAGAGTATCCAGTCTAGAGGCCATGGGGAGGCAGTGGGGGTCTGCCATGAGGGCAGCAGAACAGGCGGGCTGCGTGGTGAGCGCCTCCCGGGCCGGACAACCTGAGGCGGGCCCGTGGAGCTGCAGCGGGGTGATCCTGAGTCGTAGCCCGGGCCTGGTGCTGTGCCACGGGGGCATCTTCGCCCCCTTCCTGCGAGCTGGCAGGGAGGTCCTGACAGCGGCCGGTGCCGTCTTCCTGCCTGGCGACAGTTGCAGCGATGATCTGCGCCTGCACGTGCAGTGGGCCCCAGCAGCCGCGGGTCCCTTGGGCGGCGTAGAGCGGGGTAGGCCCGGGCTGTGCACGCCCCAGTGCGCGGGCCTCGAGCCCAGCCCACCTGCCTCGTACCGCAGGCGGCTCCAGCAGCCGCCGCTTCCCGCCGAGCTGCTGCTGCTGCTGAGCTGCCCGGCCTTCTGGGCCCACTTCGCGCGCCTCTTCGGGGACGAGACAGCGGAACAGTGGCGCTTCGCGAGCGTGGCGCCGGATGATGAAGTGCCGGAGGACGAGGAGGAGGATCAACTGAGATTGCTGGGCTGGTTCGCGCTGCTGGGCGTGCGGCTAGGCCAGGAGGAGGCAGAGGAGGAGCGCGGGCCGGCAGTGGCGGTGGCGCCACTCGGGGCCGTGTCCAAGGGCGCGCCGTTGCTGGTCTGCGGCTCCCCATTCGGGGCCTTCTGCCCCGACATCTTTCTCAACACGCTGAGCCGCGGGGTGCTCAGCAACGTGGCCGGCCCGCTGCTGCTCACCGACGCACGCTGCCTGCCAGGCACGGAGGGCGGCGGCGTGTTCACCGCGCGGCCTGCGGGGACGCTGGTGGCTCTGGTGGCGGCACCGCTCTGCTGGAAGTCTCGCGAATGGGTGGGCCTCACGCTGCTCTGCGCTGCTGCCCCGCTCCTCCGTGCTGTCCGCGCGGCGCTCGGCCGCCTGTTCCCCAGCACCGCTGCCCTGGCCGCCCACCTGCCGCTAGAGGTGGGCGTCCCGTGGGGCCTGCCCCTCCGAGAACCCGGGCCCCCGTGGGCAGCCGCGGCTGTGTTGGTGGAGTGCGGCTCCGTATGGGGCTCTGGAGTGGCTGTGGCTCCCCGCCTTGTAGTGACCTGCCGGCACGTGTCCCCTCGGGAGGCAGCCAGGGTCCTGGTGCACTCCACGCCCCTCAAGTAAGCCAAGGCAGACCCCACGTCCGCCTTTCCAGGTCTCAGGTCTGGGGGCAAGCCTTTTTCTGTCACGCGGATGCTTTGGGCGTGTAGTGGGTAGAGACCTGGAACCTTCCCCTCATTCTTTATACCCAGAATCCCTGTGGGGGAGTATCTAGGGCAAGATGTCAAGCTCCAAGCAGCTCTGGGTTTGGGTACTGTGAGACACCCTGAATCCGGAACTGGACATCTTTGAGCCCGCTTCAAAGTCTGAGTTCCTTCTGGGTAGCTTCTCTGTCTCATAGACCTGCACCCTATACCCCACTGTTCTCTGGCTCTTTGAACAGAGATCCCCTAACCTTGCAGCTTCTCTGAAAGTGTTAAGGTCCCAGAGGCCCAGGCTCATTACCTCCTGGGGTAATGAGATAGATTTGTTAATTTTAATCATCTTTTAGAGCTTAGCCAGTTCCCCTTCAGAATGAAAAACAGAATGTGGGTTTCTACCTAATCAAAATGTAGGGGGATGGCCCAGGCAGCTGTACGTGGTTCAACCCACCCTTGCAGACCAGTTATTTCCAAATCTCTCTCCTGAATCCCCAAGCTTAGCGCGGTGTGGGCAACACAGCCCAGTTTGCCATAGGTGTCCCCACTGGTGGCCTGTGGGACAGCTACGACTTTAAAGGGAAGACCGATGAAGGCTTCCCTATGGTGGTGGCCCCCCAGATTCCTCTCATTCCCCACACATTCCCCTTGCTCCTAAGGAGACCACCAGGTCTGCTGGAAGCTACCCCTACAGAGTGTAGTGGGACGCCCCTGTCTGATTTTGGGCAAGTCAGTCTGTCTAAGCTGCCTCCCTGGGAGTTGATGCCAAATGTCTTGGAACAGAGCCTGCCACGCAGTGTGCTACAGAAATGCTAGCATCTATGTAAATAGGGACCCAAGGGGGTAAAACCCCCACCAAACTGATGGGATTGTGGGTATCAACAAGGCAGTGAAGGAAAGTGCTATGTTCGCCCTGGCTCCTCCCACTGTCTGACGTTGGGAATGTTACTCAGTGTCTCTGGGCCTCAGTTATACCACCTAAAATGGAGAGAATGCCAGTGCCCAGTTTATAGGGTCAGAGGACTAAATAAAGTGATGTCCACAAAGCATTAACACCAAACCTGACCCACAGTGCTCACTGTCCGTGTTGCTTATCGGGGTGAGGTACAGGAAGCTTTATAGAAGCAGCACAGTTTGTCAGCCACCTTTGGAGATACCACAGAATGGTGACGTGACTTGCCCAGAGTTGCCTGGCTGGTCGATTTCTGGGCTGATACCCAGATCTTGTGACTCCAAGTTCGTGACGTTCACTGTCACTCTCACCTCCTTGATTTCTCCCAACTACTGAGGGGTCAGAAAGCTAGCCTGTCATTTGTTTCCCTTACTCCCAGGAGTGTGGCCGTCTGGGGCCGTGTGGTATTTGCCACTCAGGAGACATGTCCTTATGACATAGCAGTTGTGAGCCTGGAGGAAGACCTGGAGGATGTTCCCATCCCTGTGCCCGCTGAGCACTTCCATGAAGGTAAAGGACAAAGGGCACAGCCTGAAGGAGGGCCCCTCTGGGCTAGGGTGGGACTCAGGAAGTAGAATCTGTTGGGCATTCTCACAATGGCCAGTCCCCCGGACCAGCCCCCTCCCCACCCCAGCTGACTTACGAAGTCAGGGTGGCATTGGTCAAGGTCCTCCAAGGCCTCCCTTCTTGTGCTGGTGGGGGATGTGGAGTACCCTGTGAAGGATAAAGCACGCCCCTTCCCCGAGTGCCTGTGGCAATGTAGTGTGAGGGTGCTGGACCTTTGGGGTTTCTTAACACATCAGGGTGGTCAGAGAGGCATGTGGCATTTTCAAGGCTCCTGGGGCATGATTTGGGTAAAAGGCTTTGTGATGCTGCCACATTAAGTACCAATGTCACACTCCTTGGAGGCAGTGTTATGATATGGCAATGAAGGGCCCAGAGGCTCTAGATGGGTATCTTTCCTCTGTCACTTACTAGTTCCATGTCCTTGGACAGACTAGTTAACTGTTTTCTCCCTCATTTTCCATGTCTTTGCCATGGGGCTAATACATCCTACTTCTGGGTGTTGTGAGTGCTGGGTGTGACGTTGCCTATAAAGCACTTAACCCCATGTCCTGCACTTGGAAAAGGAAGGAGATGGCTGCCTTATGGCTGTCATCATCATTTCTTTTCACCAAGAGGCTCCTTAGGAGTCCCAGGAGGAGATGGATGTGAATTCCACAAACATTTATTGAGCATGTAGCTAGGTGTTAGGAACTTCTAAAAGTCACTGCCCCATCTATCCAGGAAATGAGACTGGGGAACAGCCTGCTGCTCAGGAGAAGTGATCGTGCAGATACAGCGCTAGGAGCTCTGGAGTTCCCAGCCTCTTCCAGTCGGGGACCTGCCTGGGAATGCTATCTGGAGGCAGGAGTATCTGAGCAGAAACTCGAAGGGTGGAGAGGTTTGGGACGTTTGGAGAGGGTAGGGATGGGGGTTAGGGAGTGTGAGTCCTGCTATAACACAGGTGTTCCCAGCTTCACCCTCCTTCCCTCCTTGGCAGGTGAAGCTGTGAGTGTGGTGGGCTTCGGCGTCTTTGGCCAGGCTTGTGGGCCCTCAGTGACATCAGGCATCCTGTCGGCTGTGGTGCAGGTGGATGGCACGCCTGTGATGCTGCAGACCACATGCGCTGTGCATGGTGGCTCCAGTGGGGGACCCCTCTTCTCCAACCGCTCAGGGAACCTCCTTGGTAACCAGCTCCTTGGCCCCCTCCCATCCTTCCACTTGATAGAACCTCAGTCCCACCCCATGAGTGCTTGTGGCCAGCCCCAATGCACCCTCTGTCTGGGAAAATGGTGGGCATTATGAGTGAGCTAGCCAAGGTTTGCAGGTTGTTCTGCTCCTGAGGGTAGCGAGGGAGAGAGGCTGAACTGGGAGGAAAGAGATCTGGCTTCTGGTCCCTTCTCTGCCACTAATCCACTGTGTGACCTTAGGTAAGTCACTTAATCTGGCTTGATCTGTGAAATTCAGGAGTTGGATTAGTCCAAGGGTCACAGACTCAAAAGCCATCAGAGGCTGGAAAGTTAAAGCAAATGAATAAGAGAAGACCACAGGGAGGGGAGGGATCAGTGCTAGACTGGAGCGCACTCGACTCGGCTGCAGCAGACTGTGGCCATGAAGGAGGCTGGGCCTAATGTTGACTGCTATTCAGATATTTCACAAGACACGTAAATCTTAAAAAAAAAAAAAAAAATGTGTGGCCGTTAAATCGATCAATTTTTAAATTTTGGTGACAGGTTTTTAAAAAACAGTCTGTTATCAAAAAGAAGAAAAAATATAGCCGGGCGCGGTGGCTCAAGCCTGTAATCCCAGCACTTTGGGAGGCTGAGGTGGGTGGATCACAAGGTCAAGAGATCGAGACCATCCTGGTCAACATGATGAAACCCCGTCTCTACTAAAAATACAAAACATTAGCTGGGCATGGTGGCATGTGCCTGTAATCCCAGCTACTCAGGAGGCTGAGGCAGGAGAACTGCCTGAAAACCCAGGAGGCGGAGGTTGCGGTGAGCTGAGATCGCGCCATTGCACTCCAGCCTGGGTAACAAGAGTGAAACTCTGTCTCAAAAAAAAAAAAGAAGAAAAAATAGGAGTTCACCTAGAAACCTCCCAACTCCAGTCCAGTCTAACTCTCGCTTGTCTCCTCCTTCTCCTGTAGAAACCTTGCTTTTGCTGTCTACAATATGTTTACTTATTTGTTCCACCCTAAGTAAAGTTATATTTGCATAACTTTTGTATATCTCCTCTAAATATTTAGCACTTACAAAGAGGAAATATTAGAGCCACAGGTAATATTTAGAGCCGTAAGTCTAGGCCTGGTGTGGTAGCTCATGGCAGTAATCCCAACACTTCAGGAGGCTGAGGCAAGAGGATCACTTGAACCGGGACTAGCCTGGGCAACATAGTGAGACCCTGTCTCTATTTTTATTTTTAAAAAATTATTTTTTAAATTAAAGAAAGGAAAATATAAGTCTTGGAGAGGCCTGGCAGATACCACCTCAGCCAAGTGATTAAGGTTAACATCACAAGTACTCCCTACAGACATCAGACAGCTGATGTCCTGGGAAGGACACATGGCTTTTACGGTATTCTTCCCAATAATGCATGACCTTAAATGATTAAAAGTAATGGCAAAACAAAAGTATGACAAAAACCACAATCACTTTTGCACCAACCCAACAGTTGTGAGAAAGCATTAGGTAGACCTCAGCTGAGGGTTATTGTCTAAAATCACTGACCCGAGCTGGACATGGTAGTATGTGCCTGAAGTCCTGGCTATGCAGGAGGCTGAAGTGGGAAGATCACTTGAGCCCAGGAGTTCAAGGCTGCAGTGAACTATGGTCACTATTGCATTCCAGGCTGTGTGACAGAGTAAGACCTCATCTCAGAAATATAAATTGTATATTTATAAAAAAAAAAGGTGAGGTATGGTGGCTTCCACTTGTAATTCTAGCACTTTTGGAGGGTGGGAGGATTGCTTGAGTCTGGGAATTCAAGACCAAGCTGGACAACCATAGTGAGGCCCCATCTCTACAAAATATTTTAGGGAGGCTGAGATGGGAGGATCACATAAGCCAAGGAGGTCAAGGTTGCAGTGAGCTATGATCCCACCACTGCACTCTAGCATGGCAATAGTGAGACCTTGGCTCCAAAACAACAACAGAAAAAGACTGTAAATAAATTAAAATAACCTGCAGTCTTAAGAATGTCAAGGCCATGAAAGATAAGGAAAGACTGAGGAACTAACCCAGATTAGAGGAGATTTGGGAGCTGTGACAGCTAAATGCAATATGGAGTCCTAGATTGGATGCTGGAACTGAAAACAGACATTAGTGGAAACGCTAGAGCAACCCATGCCAATGAGTTCTGTATTTCACTTAACAGTATGTGCCAAGGTAAATTTTTTGGTTTTGATACATATTTTTTGGTGACATAAGATATGAACATAAAGGAAAGCTGGTCGAAGGGTATATAGAATTCTTCACTATTCAGGCAGAAATTATCTTTAAAAAACTACACACACGGCCGGCTGCTATGGCTCATGCCTATAATCCCAGCACTTTGGGAGGCTGAGGTGAGTGAATCACAAGGTCAGGAGTTTGAGACCATCCTTACTAACACAGTGAAACCTGCCTCTACTAAAAATACAAAAAATTAGCTGGGCGTGGTGGCAGATGCCTGTAATCCCAGCTACTCGGGAGGCTGAGGCAGGAGAATTGCATAAACCTGGGAGGCAGAGGTTTTAGTGAGCCAAGATGGTGCCACTGCACTCCAGCCTGGGTGACAGAGCAAGATTCCATCTCAAAAAAAAAAAACAACCACACATCCATGCACCAAGCAGGCCAAGCAAAACATGTCTGTGGGTCTGGTTGATTGATTTATTCATTCATTCAACAACCCTTGGTTGAGAGCTTAACATGGTGCAAGCACTGGGAGACTGACTGAATGACCAAAACCCCAAAGTCCTGCCCTCATGGAGCTGACACTAGGTGGAGAGAAAGATAACAAAATAAGTGAACTATCTAGTGTGTTAGATACTGAGAGTGTTAGGGAGAATGTAAAGCCAGGAAGGGGTGTGGGCAGCAGGTGTTCACGTCTAGAAGCTCAGCGTCTGTCACCGTGGGGGGTGGTTTCCAGCCCTAGCAGGCCCTGGGGGCTCCAGGGTGGATGGAGGTGGTTGGATGGAGATGGCTCACATCCTCTTTTGCTCTTTGACTCCTCAACAGGCATAGTCACCAGTAACACCCGGGACAATAGCACAGGGGCCACCTACCCCCACCTGAACTTCAGCATTCCCATCACGGTGCTCCAGCCCGCCCTGCAGCACTACAGCCAGACCCACGACCTGGGTGGCCTCCGTGAGCTGGACCGCGCCGCTGAGCCAGTCAGGGTGGTATGGCGGCTGCAGCGGCCCCTGGCAGAGGCCCCACGGAGCAAGCTCTGAGGCTCTGTCGCCTCCTCTGGAAAGAAGAGTGACCTTTTTCTGCTGTAGGAAGTGATGTTGAGGTAATTGTGGCCCCAGAATCCAGGGCCCAGCTCCTGAAGGGGCCCGGGCAGCCTCTCATCTCCAGCCACTGCCTGCAGTCCTGGCTCTGGGCCCTGGGGCAAACTTCTCTTCAGCCCCCTGGGTCCTTAATCTGGCAGCCTGTTTTGGGGTGCTTTCTTGAGCCCCCAGTTCTCTGTCCCCTAGCACTAGACTAAGCTTGTTTTTCCTTCTGGGGAGCCCACTCCAACTGCACAGACATTCTGGGCCTGATAGGTAGATGCAGGCCGGAAGGCAGGCCTGTGCCTGGTTTTGCATCTGTTCCCCTGAGGGCCACCGGCCTCCTGGAGCTTCACTGGGGCTTTGGCTCCCATCTGCCTCACAGTCAGAGTCAAGGCTGACAGAGGACTCAGGAGAAACCCTGCTCTGAAGACCAGAGACAGAAGGGACGGAAACAGGAGTGCCTCTTGCTGTGCCAGGCCTGTGGGCAGTGCAGGCGGGTCCCTGAAGGTCAGCACTCTTGGGTGTTCAGGGACCCTCTGACACTGTGCCTTCGTTTTCCAGCCCACAGCCTGGGTCTCAGGGATCTTGAGGGGTAGAAGATGTGTGGTTGGGGCTTAGGAATAAATGTGATCTATTGATAAACCTCTATATATCAAATTCTTTTTTTCAGGGGTGGAATTGGGAATAGGCAAGTGCCAGGCAAAGAAACACATTCTTTCCTTTTTTTTTTTTTTTTAAGGGCTGTGGTCTTGCTCTCTCACCAGCCTGGAGTGCAGTGGTGCAGTCATAGCTCACTGCAGCCTCAGCCTCCTGAGTAACTGGGACTACAGTCGCACACCACCAGACCTGGCTACTTTTTGATCTTTTTGTAGAAATGGGTTATTGCTTTGTTGCCCATGCTGGTCTCAGCCTCCTGGTTTCAAGCAATCCTCCTGCCTCAGCTTCCCAAAGTGCTGGGATTACAGGTGTGAGCCACTGTGCCTGGCCCAGAAATGTACGCTTTCTGTGCTATTTTCTTAGCAGGGTTGGTGCTCATGGGATACTCTCCTGCCAGGCTGGCTCTCATAGCTGGTCATGTGTCAGTCAGAGCTGGATGGGGCTTGCAGGTCCTAGAAGGTGGTGGTCTTGGCCTGGCAGCAGGTGCTTAAGTAATGCCTGGGGTGGGTGGGAGCTGGGGAGTTCAAGGGTGAATGAGGCCAGGGCAACCCCCAGGAGCCGAGTCCAACTCTGAGTCAGGAATGTGCAGTGTGCCCAGGACCCTGCATGTGCAGGCCCTCAAGAATGATCTCCACTGGCAGGCTGAAAGCCCTGTGAGG
The DNA here is from genome assembly GCF_009761245.1 of Sapajus apella. NCBI lineage: Eukaryota > Metazoa > Chordata > Mammalia > Primates > Cebidae > Sapajus > Sapajus apella. The sequence goes on along the minus strand of NW_022437034.1, from coordinate 1,565,138 downwards.
GGCGGCTGGGGGCAGAGCCCACGCAGGGAGCATGCCTAGGAGTCCTTTGCTTCTAACACCTGTGTGCTGAGTGCCAATGCTGGGTGTGGTGATACGATATATATTGGTTTCCATCCAGGGTTCCTGACTCGTAACTCCCATAGCCCTTGTTCTCGCAGTTGGCTAGAATATTGGCTATGTTAGGGCTCAGGGGCAGGCCTCTGACCTCTGGCCGTCCCTTCACTAATGTTCGCCCACCTGTTTACGGTGGGTCCTAAAGACCTTCCCATGAGAGGGTCCCAGTCTTGGGGGAAGGAATGCTGATGTCGTGAGGACAAGGTTCAGAGAGCTTCCAGATAGCTGAACACTTGGTGATTCCTGGAGTGTGGGGTGCCCAGGGAGGGTATGGAAGCTCCGCACCACTTCCCCTTCCCTTGTACCTTGCCTTATGTGCGTCTCTTCATCTGTGCCCTTTGCGATATCCTTTATAATAAACTGGTAACCATAAGTAAGGGGTGTCTGAGTTCTGTGATCCACTCAAGCAAATTAAACCCAAAGAGGAGGCTGTGGGAACCTCAACTTGAAACCAGTTGGTCAGAAGTTCTGGAGACCCAGACTTGTGCCTGGTGTGGTTGAGGGGGGCAGTCTTGGAGACTGAATTCTCAACCTGTGGGATTTGACAATGTCTCTGGGTAGATAGTGTTGGAACTGAGTTAAAGGACACCCAGCTGGTGTTCACTGCTTGTTGGTGGGGAAACCCCATACACATTTAGGCACTGAAGTCTTCTGTGTTGATGATTGTGATAGTCTAAGAGTAGAGGAAGAACAATTTGAGCAGAGTTTTTCCTAAAACACAGGGCAATCACAGACCACTCCTGGGATGGTTGTTTTTCCCTTTATAGATGAGGAATGGGTCCAGAGGGCATGGCTAGTTTAAGAGAAGTTCTACAGTAAGTTAAAGGTAGCAGAGCCCTAGATCTGAGAAGCAGGGGATTTATTCTAGCACATGTGGGCACTGGTATGGTTTGGCTGTCTCCTCACCCAAATCTCACTGTGGATTGTAACTCCCAGAATTCCCACATCGTGGGAGGAACCCAGTGGGAGGTAATTGAATCGTGGGGCTGGGTTTTCCCTGTGCTGCTCTTGTGATAGTATGTCTCACAGATGTGATGGTTTTAAAAGCAGGAGCTTCCCTGCACAAGCGCTCTCTCTCTTTCCTTGCTGCCATTTATGTAAGACGTGACTTGCTCATCCTTGCCTTCCACCATGATTGGGAGGCCTCCGCAGCCATGTGGAACTGTAAGCCCATTAAGCCTCTTTTTCCTCCCGGTCTCAGGTATGTCTTTATCAGCAGCATGAAAACCGACCAATACAGGTACCAAGGCACCCACAGCCTCCTCTGGGGAGGCTGATGTGTCAGCCTGTTAGTGCAATGAGCAGGGAAGCTCTGTCCAGGGAAGAATATGTCTGGGGGCCCAGCAGGGGTGGGTCAGGTAAGGCTTCATTAAGGTGATTCAGACTCTCAACCATGAAAAGAGAGTTCAGTTTACTAAGTGGACTGGAAACAGGGAGAGTGTTCCAGGCTGAGAGGGGCAGAAGCTGGGACAAGGAAGGTGTGGCACAACTTGCTTGTTTTACGAGTGCTAAGTGGAGAGAAAACTGGAAAAGTGCAAGGCAGGCCCAGGGACCAGCTACAATGACCTTGGTGAGAGAGAAGATGGCTGAGGCAGGACTGGTGGGCTTGGGGAGATCAAGTGACAACACAGGAGGTAGAACTGACGAGCTCCCTAATTTGAGACCAGGTGCTGTGTCTCACGCATGTAATCCCAGCACTTTGGGAGGCTTGAACCCAGGAGTTTGAGACCAGCCTAGGCAACATAGCAAGACCTTGTCTCTTCAAAAAAAATATAAAAAATTAGCCAGGTATGGTGGTGCACACCTGTGGTTCCAGCTACTTGGGAGGCTGAGGCGGGAGGATGGCTTGAACATGGGAGTTTGAGGCTGCAGTGAGCTATGATCATGCCACTGCGCTCCAGCCAGGGTGACAGGGAGACCCTGTCTCTAAAAAAGAAAAAAATCTAATTTGGGACCATGCGTGGCACCCACTTGCCATGTCCTATTAGCCTGGTCCCTGGATGCCTACGTGGAGGAAGACAGCCTCATTAACCAGTCCACTGGCCTGGAACTGACGCCCTAGCGAGAAACACACTTCTGTTGTATTTGAGCCATTACATTTGGAGTCTGTTGGTCATAGCAGCAGAACTTACCTTCACTGATATCTGGGAGCTCTATACCAAACCATGTGTTGGGGGGGAGAAGAAGAAACGAGGATATTCCTCTCTTCTTTGAAGCTTACAAATTTAGCTGGAAATACATATGGAAAAGGAGAACATTTACCGGACTCTTCAGATCTAAGAGTTGCCTGTTCTTTAAGTGGGGATACTGCCTCTGTTTCTTTGGGCTCCTGAGGTGACCCCAGTACCTTGGAGCTCCCCCAGCCCTGGAAGCCAGCAGAAAAGCCACCTGTTTTCTGGAAGGAAGTGCCCTCAGGCCTGGCTGAGCTCATTACAGCAGACAGCCTCTTAGATTCTGTCATGTTAGACAATCTGCCTGCTGTCCCCACTAACCATGAAAGTTCCATGGAATGGACTCGCCACTGTTTCAGCATCCTAACCACCACACTTTCCTGCTACCTCTGGCACTTGGAAATTGAGAGACAAAAGCCCTTTGTTAGGCAGCAAGCTTTGATTATCAGTTCCAAAGCTATGGGCACTGCTGGGTGGGACCAGAGGAGTGGTGTGTGGTGAGCTGCCTGGAAGGGTTGCATGAGACCCTGTATGGCGTTGTCTTTTCGTTGGAGTTGTCTTATGGTTACCAAGAAAGTATTGAGTGATAGAAAAACTCCTTGATTTTCATGGTTGGTTACTTTGTAGTAGGTCTTATGGGTGGGGGGGAGGGGGGAGTGGGAATGAGGGGGTGGGCGGGGGAGGGAGGTGGAAAAGAAATATTTTCACGCCTTGGGACAGGTCCTTAGGGATGGGCCACAGTAGCCCTGACATGCCCCAGCCCAGTGTTGGACCACCTTGCATCTCTCTTCTCACTTCCAGCTTTACCTTTATCCTGCTCTTTCTGGAGTCCCCTCCTTGCATCCTGCCAGCTGGAATCCCCTTCATCCTTGCACACCTAGCTCCTACACAAAGCCTTCCATGACCTCCCCAAGCCCCAGGGCCAATTCCCTGCACTGGGCAGGCTGTAGCCTCTTTGTGTCACATGTTACTGGGTACATGCCCAGTAAATTTCCCACAGCTGAGATTCTGCTTTTCCTGAGCAGTGCCCCCTGCTCCTTAGGGATGATGCCCGCTGAGGGATTTCTTGGCTTTAAGGTCATGGTTCAGGCCAGGCATATGGCTCACACCTATAATCCCAGCACTTTAGGAGGCCGAGGTGGGCAGATCACTTGAGGCCAGGAGTTTGAGACCAGCCTGGCCAACATGGTGAAACCCTGTCTCTACTATAGCCAGGCGTGGTGGCAGGTGCCTGTAATTCCAGTTGCTTGGGAGGCTGAGGCATGAGACTCGCTTGAGCCTGGAAGGTGGAGGTTGCAGTGAGCCGAGATTGTGCCACTGCTCTCCAGCCTGGGCAACAGAGTGAGATTCTTTCCCCACATCCCCAAAAAAGGGGTCATAGTTCAGACCTCCATTGTAGGCCCACCCCCCTGATTTACTAGCTGAGGGACCTTGCCTAAATTATTTAGCCTATGGGAGCCTAAATTTCCTCATTTGCAAAATGGGGATTAATAAAACTCACCTTGTAGGACTTCTATGGAAAAAAAACAAACAAAACAATTTGAGAAGGCATTCAAAGAACTTAGTTCCTGATCAGCAAATATTAGCTTATTGTTTTTCGAGACTATGAGTAAGATTTTTCATCAGAAATAAATCATTCTGGTTGCTTGGGCAAACTAATCTGCAATATAAAATATCTATAATAAATGGTTGCTGTGTATTCATCGCTACTGTGTGCCAGGCACCATACTAAAACAGTTTATATAAATGATCTACATTGAGTCTTTTCCACATCTTTTTTTTTTTTTTTTTTCTGAGACGGTGTTTTGCTTTTGTTGCCCAGGCTGGCTGGAGTGCATGGCATGACCTCGGCTCACTGCAACCTCTGCCTCCCAGGTTCAAGTGATTCTCCTGCCTCAGTCTCCTGAGTACCTGGGGCTACAGGCACGTACCACCATGCTAGCCTAATGTTTTTGTAGAGACAGGGTTTCACCATGTTGGCCAGGCTGGTATCAAACTCCTGACCTCAGGCGTTCCACCTGCCTTGGCCTTGCAAAGTGCTGGGATTACAGGCGTGAGCCACCGTGCCTGGCCCTTATCCACAACTCTTAAGGTAGGTGCTAATATTTGCAGTAAGTAGATGGAGATGGCTTATCTTTCGCTGAGTTAGCTTGACCTGATTTGAGATGGCAATACACTGCCTTCCAGTGTATTGGCATTGTCCTGCCTGTGGGTCTTTGCACATTCAGACGACACTTCTTTCCTCTTTACCTAAATCCAACTCTCATCTTTGGAGAGAGGTATTTGCACCTTTCCTTTGCCCCCAGTCTTTTTTTATTTTTTATTTTCATTTCATTTATTATTACTGAGACAGAATCTCGCTGTTACCCAGGCTGGAGTGCAGTGGTGTGATCATGGCTCACTGCAGCCTCAAATTCCTGGGCTCAAGCAATCCTCCCACTTCAGGTTCCTGAGAACCTGTGACTACAGGTGTGCGCCATCATGCCCAGCTAATTTTTGTAGGTCTCACTTTGTTGCCCAGGCTGGTCTCCAACTCCTGGACTCAAGTGATCCTCATGCCTTAGCCTCCCAAAATGCTGGGACTATAGGCATGAGCCACCGTGCCTGGCCATGCCCGATGTCTCTTACTGCAGTTGCTGATACATGGTTTTTGTTTTGTCTATATAACTGTGTTTTGGTGGTGTGTTTAACATCTGTCTTTTCCCAGACCGTGGCCTCCCCGAAAGCAGGAACCTTGTCTGTTTTTGCCTCCACGTTATCCCCGCAACACCTTGCACGGTGCCTGGCAAACGTAAGAGCTCAACAGGGTTTGCAGAATTATCACGTGTATGTCTGAAGGAAGGAGGCTGGCAGTGTGCCCAAGGTGTGAGGGTAGCCTTGCTCTCTAAGGTCCCAGTGGCTTTAAAGTTGTCTTCGAGAAAGTCAGAGGGACAGGGGGACACTTGTTTTCCTTCCTTCCTTCCCTCCCTCACTTTCTTTTCTTTCTTTCTTTCTTTCTTTTTGCTTTCAAATATTTTGAAAGGACACTGCGCCAAGTCGGAGTGGCTCGGGCAGGGCTGGGGCGCGGGTGCTGGCAGGCACCGGAGAGGCGACATCTGGCCCTGGGAGGATTTGTTTCAAAGTTCGAGGCCGTTCGCTCGGGGTCAAGGTCAGTCCTGCGGGCGTTCGGGGACCAGCCCCGGCGTGCCAGGACCGTTTCCGGGGCCCGGCCGGGGCGTTGCCGCGGGGTCTGGGGCCGGCGCGAGTGCTGAGTCACACCCGCCTGCGAGCGCCTCGGGCCGGCAGCTCTGGAAGACGACAAACGAAGCGGGCGCGGGAGCGGGAGCGGGAGCGAGAAGAGCGGCCGGAGCCGAAGCCGGAGCGGGAGCGCGCGGGCGCCACCGGCAGGTGAGGTCGCGCGGCAGGGCGGGCTCTCCACACCCCGGGCGCCCCGGCAGGACGAGGACCGAGGACCGGGAAGAGGGGCTCGCGGATCGGGGGCCGGGCGCACGCCGCATCCGGCGTGGGGAGGTCGGTGCGCGCGGTTGTGGAGCTGCGAGGAGAGGGATACTCGGCTCAGGCCCGTCCCTCTCTGTGCCCTGCAGAAAACACAACAGGGAAATTTGCTCCCGGCCGAGGACAGGAGCACTCGTTTGGCCCCTAAATCCCTGCTAAGTTTTCCTAAGGAAGATGGGCTTAGGCAGGAAAGGGCCAACCGGAGAAGAGGGAACATGGGGCAGGTGTAACCCGGATCCTGCGAGGACCCTCCGAGGGTTCGCTGGGTAGAAGCTGCCCGTCCGTACAGAAGCAGGTGTGAGAGGACTGGGAGAAATCTGTCTCTAAGAGGAAAGGGACTGGAGTTACACCAGTGCCCACAGGCTCGGGGGGTGCACTAGGAGGTCTGCTTCTCCCCTCCCGAAGCCCTGGGTGCTGCAGGGACAAGGACCAGCGGTGGGTAAACTAACTGATGGGACGCGTGCAGTCGACCTGGAACGGAATCAGTGGACAATATTGGGGCTCTCCTTCCACCACCACCTGATCAGCACACCCTGCCTTTCTCTACAATGAGAGTCTTTTTGACCCTGGAATTTAAGGTGGGGAGGGGTAAGGTCTCTTGGGAGCTGATGCTTCTGTAGGAGGACAGGCGTAGGCAGAGGGTCAGACATAGTTTGGGATGGGACTTCCAGGTTTCCGGACTCTGCACTTGGGTTCAAAAGCCAGTATCTGGTTCCAGTGTGCGTGCATACACCTGCCAGAGAGCCCCGGGACCTCAGAGCCCACCTCCCTCACCCCAGCACCTAGAGAGGAGTTCTCCAAGGAGTCCAGTGTGTCGCCAAGTAGGGCACTGGGCCCCAGCCAGGGTGGGGCCTTGCTCAGGACTACCCAGCCCAGAAGTGATGGGCTGGGCAGGTGGATGGACTCCAGGGCCAGCCTGGCTTTTGTCTGGTGATTAAGTGAAGCCAGCATCCAGGTGCAGGTGGTGGGCAGACCATGGGGACCACTGAGTAACAGATGAGATGAGATGGACAAGTTGCTTGGCCTAGGTTTTCTGTGCAGGAGTGAATATGACAACCAAATGAGCCTGTCTGCTCCAGAGCTGCCCTCTCCTAGGAATGAAAGGAGGCTGCCTCCCTTCAGGCTTTGAGTCCCTTTTCAGAAATTGGTCTTTTGGAGGTTATATTCTTCAAGTAGTCCCTGAGGAGCTGGCCGGGGAGTATCCTAGGGAGGGAGGCCTCCCAACCTTCTCCATCCTGCTCTGTCTCCCAGGTGGAGGGAACGTCCATGGCTCTGTGAGTCGTGTCTTAGTGGCCTTCTCATCTGGGACGGCCACTCTGGGAACGTGGCTCCCCAGAGGCTGATGTTGAAACCTACCCTCTGCGTGAACCATGATGACTCAAAAAGCATCGTGTTTTATTTGTAATCTCTGTGAAGCAATACTGGAGCAATTGTGGGATGACATTCTTGCTTTGATCAGAGCCCACGTGGTTCCCGCTGTGTGTCTTCTGAGGCACGACCTCTCAACAGCTTTGGCATACATGTGACTTCCTGGTTTTTCAGTAGAGTCCTATGGGCTGCTTATTGTGGAAGAAGAATACCCGGGATCAGGGTGGATGCTCCTGGCAGAGAAAACAGGATTGACTGAGCAAATTTTTGTGTAAATCAGATTTTGTGTGTGTGTGTGCACGCGTGTGTGTTGTGGGAGCGAGCAAAGGTAAAGTTACTGAGGAGTTGCTGGACAATCAGCAGCTTAGTTTGTTCTGTTCACTTAGGCATTCTTTTAGGCTAACATTCCTGAACCTAGACAGACATATTTAAGATTCTCTGTGATTCCCACTGGGGGTTTGGCATTTAGTTCAAAATCAGAGGGTGGACTTGGCAGTTCCTCAAAAAGTTAAACTTTGAGTTACCATATGACCCAGCAATTCCAAACCTAGGTATATACTAAAGAGGGTTAAAGACCGGATCACACAAAAACCTGTCCATAGATGTTCATAGTGGCATTATTCATATAGTCAAAAGGTAGAAACAACCCAAGTTCTTAAGTACAGTCTATGAGACCAATAATGGACTGTTTTTCAGCCATAAAAAGAAATGAAGCACTGATACATGCTACAACTCAGATGAACCTGAAAACATTATGATCAGTGAAAAAAGCCACATAGTGTATAATGCCATTTACATGAATTGTCTTGAATAGATAAATCTGTAGAGACAGAAAGAACAGGGTTAGGGTTTCTGGGGTGCAGGGTTTATTTTGTGGGTAATGGAAGTGTTCTGGAATTAGATAGTTGTGATGGTTGCACAACCTGGTGAATACCCTAAAACCCACTGAACTTACATCTCTTTTTTTAAATTTTAGATTTAAAAAATTTTTTTCTCTTGAGACAGAGTCTTGCTCTGGCACCCAGGCTGAAGTGCAGTGGCACGATCATGGCTCATTGTAACCTCTACCTCCTAGGCTCAAGCGATCCTCCCACCTCAGCCTCCTGAGTAGCTGGGACCACAGGCATGAGCCACCATGCCTGGCTAATTTTTTGTATTTTTTGTAGAGATGGGTTTTACCATGTTGCCCAGGTTGGTCTTGAACTCTGGAGCTCAAGCAATCTGCTTGCCTCGGCCTCCCAAGATGTTGGGATTATAGGTCTGAGCCAGCCTGCATCTCATTTTTTTTTTTTTTTAAAGATGGGGTTTCTCCTAGGCTGAAGTGCAGTGGTGCAATCATAGCTCACTATGAACTTACATCTTAAGTGGTAAATTGTATATGTGAATTCTATTTTGATTAAAAAAATTAGATGGTGAGCTGACTTGTTTTAAAAGACTTATTAATTCTGCAAAAATGATATATCTTGTTTGAAACAATTCAAACAATACAAAGCTTAAGGAAGAAAATAAAAACATCATCTATGATCGCTATTAGCATTCTGGTTCAGAGAACAGGTTTGATGTGTTGAGAATTGAACTTCGGCAAGTTGTTGAAGTTTTTTCCAAAATAAGCAGAAAAAACTCATGTTAAATGAGAAGATATGGATAAAAGTACAACAAATGCTAACTGCTGTAATCGTTGCATGTATATGTGTATACACACTGAGGTGCATGTGTCTTATTGCCCATAAATGGGATTAGATTTTACATGCGGTTCTGTGGCCTGAGTTTTTGGGACCAGGCAAACTAATCTCCAGTATAAAATATATATAATAAATGGCTGCTGTGTATTCACTGCTACTGTGCACCAGGTACCATGCTGAAAACCCTTTACGTAAATGATCTCATTGACTCTTTTCCACAACTCAAAATCACAGTGCGTCACACCTGTAATTCAGGTGCTTTGGGAGGCTAAGGCAGGAGGATCCTTTGAGGGGCTAGGAGTTCAAGATCAGCCTGGGCAACATAGTGGGACCCTCATTTCTACAAAAAATTAAAAAAAAAATTAGCCAGGCTGGGAGTTCAAGGTTATAATGAGTTATGATCGTGCCACTGCACTCTGGCGTGGGCGATAGAGTAAGACCCTGTCCCTAAGAAAATTAAAAATCAGTAAATAAATATTGCCTGACTTTTTCTTGTCTCTTCCTTTTTTCTCTCTTTTTCTTTCTTTCTCTCTCTCTCTCTTTCTTTGTCTCTCTCTCTCTCTCTCACTTTCTTTCTTTCTCTTTCTCTTTCCTGTTTCTCTCCCTCTTTCTTTCTTTCTTCTTTCCTTTTTGACAGGGTCTCACACTGTTGCCCAGGCTGGAGTGCCATGGTGCGATCATAGCTCACTGCAGCCTCAAACTCCTGGGTTCAAACAGTCCTCTTGCCTTGGGCTCCCAAAGTGCTAGGATTATAGGCAGGAGCCACCACACCCAGCCCTTGACTGACTTTTTCACAGACAGTCTTTTTGTATAAAAACAACATTCACAGGCTAGGCACAGTGGCTCACAACTGTAATCCCAGCACTTTGGGAGGCCAAAGCAGGCCGATCACTTGAGGTCAGGAGTTCGAGAGCAGCCTGACCAACGTGGTGACAGCATCCTGTCTCTACTAAAAATACAAAAAAAAATTAGCTGGGCCTGGTGGCACATGCCTGTAGTTTCAGCTGCTTGGGAGGCTGAGGCAGGAGAATGGCTTGAACTCAGGAGGCAGACATTGCAGTGAGGCGAGATTGAGCCACTGCACTCCAGCCTGGGCGACAGAGACTCCATCTCAAAAAACAAAACAAACCAGAACATCACTCACCCTTTAAAACCGACTGGCTCCATAGTATTGCATTGCAGGGGTTTATAACAGTTTATCCTGTAGTCTCTCATTGGTGCATTGATTGATGGAGCGTCACACAGATGGAGGTTTGCACAGCACCACTGCCATGTTGGAACCTGTAACTGGACATCCACTAATTCTATACGTGCATTTCCATCACCCACAGTGTGTGTGGCTGGAAATGCAGCTCCACCTTAAGCCCTTGGTTTAGGTATCTGCCCAAGTAGGTCACGGCCAAGCAGAGGGGAGTTCACTGTCCTCAGGGGCCAGGCAAGAACCGACACTGGCAGAGCCAAGGAGAGCTGGCATGTCCAACAGTATTGGGCAAGTAGCTGCCAAAGAGGAAGGGTGAAGTGTGCTGGAGAGTCACTGGCCTCCCTATTCCACAAGTAAGGGTGGCAGAGGTCAGTAGAGGAGAGAGAAGAGAGCAGATTGCAGGAGAGGCCTCAGGCAGCATGAAGAGGAAAAGTGCCTTCCCTCCCTGACCCTGCCCTGGCCTGGGTGTGCCCTTAGGCCCCAGGCCCTTTGCAGGGAACACCAGATAAGCAATTCACCTTCATTGAGTGAGGCAAGAAGCAGGTTGATTATCCTAGGGACCTGGGGGCTCAAGGGCTTGGCTCCTTTGGCCAACTCATTGGCCCTGAGGTCCACTCTGAGATCACTAGACTTTCTTACCCAGGAAGAGTAAGAGACCCCACGAAGGGCCCCGGGGAGGCTTATATGTCCATCTGGTTGTTAAAGCTGCCCTGGCATGGCAGGCTGTCTATCTGTGCCGGCCCCGTCACCTGCCCTCCAAGCCTCTCCACCTTCTGCCACAGGTGCCCTGAACTCCACCTGCCCCCTCCCTTCCTGCCACTGGGCCTCTGGCCCAAGTTGTTACCTCTGCTAGGAAGGCCCCTGATCTCAGCTCTTTTTCAGGGCTCTTGGCTGTTCTCTTTGAGTGTCGCTGGGTGGTCCAGTGTTACCTGACACACAGGGGACTCCCCTATCCCTATCCCCAACAAGCTGTGTAGCCTCTCTCGGGGGCCATGCCCAGCTAGCTTAGAAGTGGGGCTTTCTGAGTATTTTCTTGACCTCATCCATGGCTGAAAGCCCCAAGGGCAGGACCCGGCACAGAGGGGTCCACGCTGCCGGGCCTGGTGAAACATGCCACCCACGGGCCTGCCTCATCACTGCCTACATTCTCAGGCCCTGCTCAGCACCTGGTGTTCACTGCTACCTCTGGCTGGGCCCGTGGGCCCTCCTGGGTCCTGGTCCCCAGGAGACATTCATTCCCTTCTGTCCCAGTTGGCAGATTCAGTGTAAGGTAGGCTCAGGGGATTGGCTCTGGGCAACCCTTCCGAGGGCTTAGAGGAACCAAAGCAACCCTGCCTGCTGAAGGGTTTGTCCTGGGCCCTGTCACGGCCAGGGCTCAGTTTTCTCATCTGTAAAATGGGTGGAATGTCCAAGCCTCAATGCTTTGGGGACAATTTGACCCATGAGAAATGACTTCAAATCCCCTCCAGTCTGTTGTGTCACTACCCTCCCTCTGCTATACCTTCCTCCCCCAGGGGAGACGTTAGGCAGTGGGCATTTGAACACCAATGGGAATAGTACCCAGAGTTCTAACCAAAAGCTGCCCCCATAAATGTGGGATGATTTGGGGACTGTTTTGGGGAACCACCACCATGTCTTGGAAACCAGTGTATACGAGGACATCTCAGGATATTGTAGCTGGTTGGGCCTTATAGTACCCTCCCATTATAGGGGGAAAATTGCATCCCAGAGAGGGAAGGAGTTGTGCCCCAGACCTGCACAGATGATCAGAGCAGTGCAGTGGCTTTCCAGTGGCCTGAGGGTTCCAGATGAGCTGGAACACGCTTCCTTATGAGGCTGTTCAGTGGCTTGATGTCTATCCTTCAAGGTTGACCTCAGAGTACTTGAGTATTTCCTCCTTCGTTGACACCCCCTCCCATCCCCCTTCCTGAAACCCACAGCAGCTGTTGAGCCTGTCTGCCTGCTGTTTAGTGTGAGTTTTGTTTCTTTTCTCAGCATCTGCCCGTAGCAGCCTGGCTTATTTATGCCTCTCTTTAGGGTGCAGCACAGACCAGGAGGAGGGTTGATTGACTGTCACCTCTCCGAGTCTCAGCTGCAGTCAAGAGTACCCCTCAATGGGCTGGGTGGCTCCTCTGACACCAGCAGCCCTCTGCCTGCCTGAGGCCCACACTGCAAGCATCCTTCTTTGGGGTTCTGCTGGGCTGGAGACAAGACTCCTGATACAGCCTCAGAAGGGCAGACTCCAGGATGCACCAGGTGACCCTGTTTGCCAGCCTTCCAGGCTGGCTTGGAGAGCCCAGGCAACTGCTGCTGTAGGGGTCAAGGCTGTTGCGTCGGATAAAAGGCATACAAATTTATTCAATGTGTAAACACAGGAGCCTTCAGAAGGAAGACCCAGCCCCCTAAAGAGGTATAGAAGCTTATATACCATCTTCAGGTTACATAAAGAATTGGGGGCTGGGTATGGTGGCTCATGCCTATAATCCTAGCACTTTAGGAAGTTGAGGTGGGAGGATCACTTGAGCCCAGGAGTTTGAGACCAGACTCGGCAACATGGGGAGACCAGCTGCTGCAGGGTGGCGAGGTGAGTGAGGGCCAGCCTGGCTGCCAGCTGGCTCGAGGGCTCTCTGCAGGGCCTGGGCAAGATCCTCCAGGTCGAGAGAGAGCTAGGCTGGTACAGTGGCTCACACCTGTAATCCTAGCACTTTGGGAGGCCAAGGTGGGCAGATCACCTGAGATCAGGAGTTTGAGACCCCATCTCTACCAATAGTTATTATTTTTATTATTTTATTTTTTTGAGATAGAGTCTGACTCTGTGGCCCAGGCTGGAGTGCAGTGGCACAGCCATGGCTCACTGCAGCCATGACCTCCCAGGCTCAAGTTCATCTTCTCACCTCAGCCTCCCAGTTAACTGTGACTACAGGTGCACATCACCATGCCTGGCTAATCGTTGTTGTTGTAGAGACAGTCTCTCTCTGTTACCCAGGCTGGTCTGGAACTCCTGGGCTCAAAAGATCCTCCTGCCTCAGCCTCCCAAAGTGCTGGGATTACAGGTGTGAACTGCTGCACCCAGCCCCATCTGTACAAGCAATTTAAAAATCAGCCAGGCATTGTAGCACATGCCAGTGGCCCCTGCTTCCTACTCCATTATCACAGCCTTAGTTCACACCACATTTGTCTTAGTCTGTTTCCTGCTGCTACAGCAGAATACCACAAACTAGGTCATTATAGTGAACAGAAATGTCTTGGCTCATGGTTCTGGAGGCTGAGAAGTCCAAGATCAAGGGCCCAGTGTCTGGTGAGGGCCTTCATGCTGAGTCATCCCATGGTGGAAGGCAAAAGGGAGAGTGAGAGAGCAAGACCTTGAACTTGCAGCCTCAGAGGCCCTTTTATAATTGACATTCATCCATGCATGAGGGTGGAGACCTCATGACCCGATCACCTCTGATTAGGCTGCACCTCTCAACACTGATGCTTTCTGGGAAACATACTCAAACCCTCGCCGCAGAATTTTGCAGGATTCTTGTCGTAACCTGCTGATTGGACTCCTTAGACCTGGAGCGCAAGTTGGTGACCTTTGAGCTGGGCCGAATCTGGTTGTAGTGTTTGCTTAGTGCAGTGCTTGAAGAGTGTTTTTTTGTTGTTCCTTTAGATGTGACATATGCTTGCCAGTTCCCGCCAAGTGTGCCCACTGTTTCTTGTTATTGTGCCTCTGCCCAGCTTCCCACATCACTGACATTGCCCACCTGGTTCTTTGACTTTGCAAGCTCTGTTCTTATAAGGGCAGGGACCATATCTGCCTGTCTGATTGCAGGATCCACAACACAGAGCATGTCAAAAAGGAGGAGTTTAGTTCATACATGTTCTTGAGTGGACATTACTCCACTCTTCAAAATCATACATGTTGTTGAGTGGACATTACTCCCCTCTTCAATGTCTTTTTTTCCCTCCTGTCCCACTGCAACCTCTTCCAAAAGTCTTTGATGAAATATATCAAGTAAAAAACAAATGTGCAGAACACTTTGTTTAATAGGTGCAAAAATGAATCATGATTATAGGTGCATAAACTATCTCTGGAAGGAGTCATCCAAACTTGGTAACAGTGGGTGCCTCTGGAGAAGGGAACTGGGTGTTTGGGGGATGGGCTGGATGTGGGACACCCCCTTGTTCCTTCTGAATTTAATTCAATTTTTATAAAATTGGAGTTTCATTAATCAAAGATTTACCTCATCTAAAAGGGTCAATTCATGGTATTTGAGGCCTCTCTCACTGTGGGCCCTCCAGTCCTCCCAGCCACCCTGACTCTGATGTGCTCACCTCTTCCTTCCCACCAGTGCCTGATTTGAGATGGGGTCCCAGGTCTCGGTGGAATCGGGAGCTCTGCACGTCGTGATTGTGGGTGGGGGCTTCGGCGGGATCGCAGCGGCCAGCCAGCTGCAGGCGCTGCACATCCCCTTCACGCTGGTGGACATGAAGGACTCCTTCCACCACAATGTGGCTGCCCTCCGAGCCTCAGTGGAGAGAGGTAACGTGCTCCGGCTGGGCTGTCTCTGTGAAGGTGGTCTCGTCTCCGCTCTGGGGCATGATTTTAGGGCCGGGGGTGGTTTTCTCCACTTGGGGCAAAGTGCCTACATTCCACTATTAGACAAGTTCTGGAGAATCTCAAGGTCTTTGGTCTTAAGTAGCCACCATAATGAGACCTGAGAAGTAGAAGCTTGACCTATTTGGAGGGTCTGAGGCCCAGATTGGTGCTTTAGGAGGCAGGGGTACCCCAGGCATACCTGCTGGCCCAACTCTTTGGCCAAGGGCACCCCTGTTGGTATGTAGCTCATGAAAGGTTCTGAGTCACTCTGGCTTCCTGTGGGCAGCCTAGCTCTGCCCCATGACCTCTTCTGTGTCCCTTCCCCAGGATTCGCCAAAAAGACATTCATTTCTTACTCGCTGACTTTTAAGGACAACTTCCGGCAGGGCCATGTGGTGGGGATAGACCTGAAGAACCAGACGGTGCTGCTGCAGGGTGGCGAGGTGAGTGAGGGTTGGCCTGGCTGCCAGCTGGCCCAAGGGCCCTCTGCAGGGCCTGGGCAGGATCCTCCAGGGTCAAGAGAGAGCTAGGCTGGTGCGGTGGCTCACACCTGTAATCCCAGCACTTTGGGAGGCCAAGGTGGGCAGATCACCTGAGATCAGGAGATTGAGACCAGCCTGGCCCACATGGCAAAACCCTGTCTCTATTGAAAATACAAAACTTAGCCAGGCACAGTGGTGGGCGCATGTAATCTCAGCTACTCAGGAGGCTGAGGCAGGAGAATTGCTTGAATTCAGGAGGCGGAGGTTGCAGTAAGCTGAAATCACACCACTTCACTCCAACCTGGGTGACAGAGTGAGACTCAATCTCAAAAAAAAAAAAAAAAAAAAAAAAAAAAAAAAGAGAGAGAGAGAGAATGCTGTCTGTGAGCCCTAAGCCCTGGCTGTGCTGGGCAGATAGCGGGTTCCTCATGAACAAAGGCTTGACCACAGCAACCACAAGAATGTGGTGACAGATATTTCTTGTGTAATTCCTTCATGCCAGGCGCTATTTGGAGCCTTTACATAAATCTCATGAGTGTTGACTGTGCCTCTATGGGGAAGGTGGTATAACTTCATTTTACAGAGAGGCTAACGGGTTAACTGGCTTGCTTAAGATCCCATAGCTGGTAACAGACTGAACCAGGATTTGAACCCACGTAATTTTAGCCCAGTGTCCATGCTCTAAACACCAGTGTCCCAGGTGAGTCCCAGGCCTGGCCAGCCCTCAGCTCTGTCTAGAACAAAAAGTTAGGCACACATGTGGTCTCACATGGATCGGGGCGTCACGGGGCAGAGGTTTCCCTTCACTCATCTGTGTGTTCCCCCACCTGGCACGTGCAATGTGGAGCCTGGCGCACACCTGCCATGACTTGCGCTCCATCAACAAGCTGCCACCAGCTCAGGATGAGTGTCGCGTCCAGCCCAGGCCCACTTGGTGTTTAAGGCTAAGGGCGCATTGACAAAAGGAGACACAATTCCTTTCCTCAATGAGTATGTGATTTAGTGTGGCCCAGTCCTTGAATTAATGGGGCCAAATGGTTCCCATGGTTGGAAAGATTACTGAGTGTCTCCTGGTCCTGCAGTTTCTGGTCATGTGTTTTGGAGCCCTGGAAGTTTCCATGAGGGAATCTCGGGGGTCCAGGGGGAAATGGGGCCTGAGTAAAGTCCAGGCCCTCCAGCCCCTCCAGCCCCTCCCATTGGAGCAGCTCTGTTTTGTCAACTTTATATATTTACGCTCCAAACAAGATTTCATTTTCTTTAAAATATTTTTTATTATTTATTAAAAAAAATTTTTTTTTGAGATAGAGTCTCTCTCCGTCTCCCAGGCTGGAGTGCAATGGCGCGATCTTGACTCACTGCAACTTCCGCCTCCCGGGTTCAAGCGATTCTCCTGCTTCAGCCTCCCGAGTAGCTGGGGCTATAATAACCCGCCACCAAGCCTAGCTAATTTTTTTAGTTTTTAGTAGAGACGGGGTTTGACCATGTTGGGAGGGCGGGTCTCGAACTCCTGACCTCAGATGATCCGCTCGCCTTGGCCTCCCAAAGTGCTGGGATTGCAGGTGTAAGCCACCACACCTGGCCTAACAATTTTTTTACTTTTAATTTTTAAGATGGGGTCTTGCTAATGTTGCTCAGGCCGGAAGTCAGTGGCTGCTCACAGGTGTGATCCTGCTACTGATCGGTCTTTCTTTCCCTTTCTTCTCTTTCTGGCGGAGGCAGGAGGAGGGCTCTTTTAAAACACCTGGGAGGTTCTGAGCTAACTCCAGTGGGCCACCGGAGCCACCCAGCATGGCAGTGGGAGGGGCAGCCCGAAGGCAGGAGGCAGGGCCACAGGATCAGACACTGCCTGCTGGAGTTAGCTCAGAACCTCCCAGGTGTTTTAAAAGAGCCCTCCTCCTGCCTCTGCCAGAAAGAAAGGGAAAGAAAGACCGATCAGTAGCAGGATCACACCTGTGAGCAGCCACTGCCTTCCGACCTGAGCAACATGAGCAAGGTTCTCCAGGCGGGAGGTAAACTCTGCTTCCTGAGGTCTTTCCCCAGGTGCTCGTGCCATCCCTTGAGCTAACAAGTGTGGTGGTTTTGCCCCCTCCCACGGGGGCTGCCTCGGGTTCCTAGAGGGGCCTTTTCACCTGGTTTGCCCGGCTGGCAGGCCAGGGGCAGGACGCAGAGGCCTAGGCCTGCCCTGCCCTACCCTCATCTTTTTTTGTGGTTGTGGTTTGTTTTTGGTCTCTCCCAGGCCCTGCCCTTCTCGCATCTTATCCTGGCCACGGGCAGCACTGGGCCCTTCCCGGGGAAGTTTAACGAAGTTTCCAGCCAGCAGGCCGCTATCCAGGCCTATGAGGACATGGTAAGGCAGGTGAGCTGTGCGCTGAAGGCACGGGGCAGTGCCGACAGATGGGAGGACAGCCGTGGGGATGCCTAGGCCCACAGCCGGGAGGCCACGAGGGTGTTCAGAGCTGCTGGCTATAGCCATAGAGATGGAGAGTCACTAGGAAGAGACTGGCCTGGGAAGAGACCTTGAACTTGCTGCTGGAGCCACGATGTGAGCACCCCAGACCTGCTTATGCTGCCCTTGGTATGTTTCTGATTTGCCTCTCCCGGGGCTTTTCAAGGGTCCCCTCCACTCCGGTTTGCACGAGGCTCTGTGTTTTGTAGAGTGGGCTTAGATCCACGATCTCAGTCAGTTTCCACAGCAATCCTGTAAGGTAGGTAGGAGGAAGCGCATTTGAACCCAAAATGTGGAAAAAGGGTTCTCTGCCCTCCTTTGGCTCAGGGAGCCACACCACAGGCGGAACCAGCAGACAGTGATAGATGCGCAGGTGTGTCTCATGCGGCCCTCTGTTTCACGTGTCCTCTTCTCCAGGTCCAGCGCTCACGGTTCATCGTGGTGGTGGGAGGAGGCTCGGCTGGAGTGGAGATGGCAGCAGAGATTAAAACAGAATATCCTGAGAAAGAGGTGGGGGAGGCTGCCTTGCCTTGGAACTCTGCATTATCTTAGGAACATCAGGAATTTGCTTAGGGTAGGGAAGGCTGGAGCTCTACTCACCTAAACTGGGAGTATGTATCTCTGCCTTGTGTCAAGGTGCGATTCTACAGGGGATTTTTTCTTCAGAGCCGGGATACTGCAGCACCTGACCTTACGGAGCTGCTCAAGATGTGTCCTCTCTCAAGGAGAGCTCCTGCCCTCTGCTCAACCCGGAGGATCAAGCCCAGGGGTGATACCTTGCAAAAGCCTAATTTCTGTGTCGCCTTAAGAATTCAGGCCTTTGTGATATAAATGTATATTTGATTGCCCCTTCTTGCTGACAGCCAGCTTGGACAAAGACACCTTCAGCTATTGCTTTGGTCTCTGCCTGATATGGTAGCTCCTGCTCTGAGCAGCCCCATGATGGTGGAGAGCCTGCTGCGCAGCCCACTCTCTGCCGACGCTGGGGAATGGCTGAACAGACTGCCTTCTGCCCATGGGTGGGAACGGGGAGTGGGCATTAGCCTGCCCTGTTGCTTTCTCCTGCTCAAAGGACAGAAATCCTACCTGGCAACCTAGGGGGAAAGAGGGAATCCTGGCAGCCTGTCCCGGCTTGGCAAGGGCTGAGCATCCTTGCAGGTCCTCTAGGCGAGAGCTCGCTCGTAGTTGAAGCCAGATCAGCTTCTGAGAGCCACATGGGGCCTGTGAATGGTTCTTTTTTCCTCAGGGAAAGGCAGGTCGGTTTTGAAAAGAAAAATCAATATAGGATAATTTAATTATATGGCTGTTCTCTGACAAATTGTTGGAAATTACAATGAGTGATTGATATAGTTACAATTCATTTGTTTTGATTTATGAGGGTTCTGTAGGGAAAAACCAAACTGTTTTTCTCCCTACTCACTCCACACTGGGATGAGATGTGTGGGTTTTTCCCTCTGCTGATTAATTCTCTGACACCAGCTGGGTGTCCTGCAGTTCAATTCAATTCTGACACTCCCTGGTGTCACTGCAGACCCCACAGGTCAAGGGCTCAGTCCCACGACCCTGCCCTGACTTCAGACACCAGTTGCAAGTCCATAGGTCTCCAGCTAACCCACGTTTCTGTCTTGGTACAAGATGGAAATTTTCACGACCCTCTCCTTGGGTTAAATAATTTGCTAGAGCAGCTGATGGAAGCCAGGAAGACAGTTTATTTACTGTTGCTGATTTGTTGCAAAGGATTTTTTTTTTTTTTTTTTTTTTTGGGAGATGGAGTCTCCTTCTGTTGCCCAGGCTGGAGTGCAGTGGCGCGATCTTGGCTCACTGCAATCTCTGCCTCCTGGGCTCAAGCAATTCACCTGCCTCAGCTTCCCTGAGTAGCTGGGACTACAGGCACACACCACTGTGTTCAGCTAAGTTTTTTTGTATTTTTAGTAGAGACAAGGTTTCACCATGTTGGCCAGGCTGGTCTGGAACTCCTGACTTCAGGTGATGCACCCACCTCCGCCTCCCAAAGTGCTGGGATTACAGGCGTGAGCCACCGTACCTGGCCACAAAGGATGTTTTAAAAGATAAAAATGAATATTCAGATGAAGAGGTGAATAGGGCATGGTCTAGAAGGGTCCTGAGCACAGTGGCTTCTGTCCCCATGGAGTTGGGGTGCAGCACTCTCCTGGCATGTGGACATGTTCACCAACCTGGAAGGTCTCTGAACCCCGAGCTTCAGGGATTTTTATGGAGGCTTCATCAGGTAGGCAAGTTTGATTATAAACTCAATCTCCAGCCCCTCTTGTCCCTGGGGCTGAAAGTTCCAGGCTTCTAAGCCTGGCTTGGTCTCTCTGGTGACGAGCAATCATCCAGGAGCCCATCCCGAGTAGCTTCATTAGAACAAAAGATGCTCCCATCACGCAGGAACATCCAAGAAGTTAGGAGCTCCGTGTCAGACCTGCCCATCACTCAGGACATTACCAAGATCTCAGGCGATCTGTGTCAAGAACCGGCATCGAGGACCAAATATTAGAACAAATGATTCCTAGTACCCCAATTTACAAGGGGTTTAAGAGCTCTGCATCAGGATCTGGGGGCAGAGACCAATATATACATTTCTTTTTATTTCAGAGGGGTCCAACCAGTCTGAAGTAGTAAACAAGTTCAAGTAACTCAGTAAAATATCCACATGTTTAGGATTAGTAGACAGTAAGGGCAGTAGCAGCCACCCTTTATTAAGGACTTAGTATGTGCTGAGTTACATGCTTTATACATATTTTTTGCTCATCATTACATAATTCCTATGAGTGGGGCTATTGTGCCCATGTTAGTGAGCCTTTGGGAGGTTTCCAAGTGAGTATCACAGATGGGATTTCAGCCCAGCAATTTGATATCAAATCCCAGGCTTTGAACATGACTGCAACATGAGGTTCCTGGGACGCCTTCCTATGTTGTCCCAGACAGCAAGTAGACATGCCTGGAAGCACTAATTTTAAACCAGCTTTAATGTTGACATCAGCCTGATTGACTGTTAGAATGTCCATGGGTTGCATAATTATAAATGCCCAAGGATGCTTGAAGATCATTTTCCAGGTGGCCCTAGCTGAGGTGTAGGTTGTGACACATTGGCATATTGGTAGTCCTCTGGCCTGGGCATGGCAGGAGGGTACTGAAAGAGTCCTAGCCTTGAACCTGTGGGCCCAGCTCACCACAAATTGGTTCCGACATTGGACAGATTACTTCTCTGGAGCCTCAGTTTCCTTATCTATAACCTTGAGGTAGGAGTGGAAGTGGACGTTCATGCAGTATTAGTGTTTGAGACTTGGGGGCTCCTTCTCAGGCCCTGTGGTCGTTTTGTCCCCAGGTCACTCTGATTCACTCCCAAGTGTCCCTGGCCGACAAGGAGCTCCTGCCCTCCGTCAGGCAGGAAGTGAAGGAGATCCTCCTCCGGAAGGGCGTGCAGCTGCTGCTGAGTATGTGCACCCTCACCTCTCTCCCTGCCCTGCCCCGCCTGGTGACTTGTGGCTTGGAGGCTTGGTCACTGCCTCCAGCAGGAGGGTGGCTACTGTCCACCCCAGGCTCTTTTTTCCACTGTGTCCTGGGGTAGAGCATGGAGCACTCAGAAATGGCCGTGAGCATCAAAGCCCACCTGAGCTTTGTCCAGCTGGAAGTTGTGCCCGTCCCCGGGAGGGCCTGGTACTTATAGGATTTCATTGTCCTTGTTATTGGTTTGGATGCAGTGCAGATGGTGGGATGCCTGTCTGCTGAATGATTTTCTTAAGTGCATCTGAAGAATTTGCCCCAAATATGAAGTCTCTGTGGCTGAGGGAATAGGCTTATTGGTTTATGTTTTGAGAGTGGTGAGGAGTGTTGCTTTCGTGCAGAGCAGGGGACGAGACCCACTCAGCACATGCTGGAGAGTGGGGTTCTCTTCCAGCGCTGTGGCCTCTGCACTCACTTCATTGCATGGGGCCCTAGCCTCCCCGAGGTGTGCAGGAGGGCGAGGCGTCTGCCCTGTGAAGGGTCCACATGGCTGCCTCAGCCTCCTTGGGGTACCTGGCTGTGGAGTGCTGCCGTCACTGTCACTTTAGGCAGTGAGTGCAGTGAGCTGGCCCCTCTTTCTCTGGTTTTCCCCTTTGTCATGGTGCACTTGGAGCGCTCATCCTGCCTAGTTAGGATGGCATGGTTGGCACTCAAGAGGCACGTCTGAGGTCTCCCATTGAATAGCATTTCCTAGAACTTCTTGAGAAATAGCCTTGCTTCCCTCCAGGGGCTGCTTGGAACCTTTCTCCAGCTGGACCCCTCGGGCCAGATGTCCAGTTCAGCTTTGTGAGGCATAGAGTGGACTGAGGGAGGGGCAGGGTGGGAAGAGGGGGTGGAGCCATTGCCCAGTTGGGCCCCAGAGGTCCAGGCCCTCCCCAGGGTCAGCCTTGGCTCGAGGCCCAGGCTTAATGGGGTGCCTGCCCCCACCAGCCTCCTGGTCATGGAACCCCTTTCTAGGTGAGCGGGTGAAAAATCTGGAGGAGCTGCCTCTCAATGAGTATCGAGAGTACATCAAAGTGCAGACGGACAAAGGCACGGAGGTGGCCACCAACCTGGTGATTCTCTGCACCGGCATCAAGATCAACAGCTCTGCCTACCGCAGTGCGTTTGGTGAGTAAGTGCCCAGCCGGGCCTGCCCCATGCCTCCTCGCTCTCCAGCACCTTGTGAATTCCCTGTAGTGCCTGCCCCTAGGAGTCCACACCTCGCTGCCTATCCCCTTTCTTCCCAGCAGCTCAGACTTTAAATTCAGTGAGGGTCTACTCTTGCTGAGCTCTCCTCAGGTGTGACAATGTCTTGGCTCCAGGTGGCCAAGGTGACTAGAATCTTCTGAAATTAGGGCTGTCCCCTAGTGGTAGGAGATGGGAATGGGCTCCAGAGACATGAGCAAGGTTGGTGTTCTGTTTCTTTCCCCCTCGCCTGGGTACAGCGGAAATTCAGGGTCAGGCCTTCCTCTCTTGGCAGGTGTGCCGCTGCCCCCAAATCCAGATCCAAACGTTTAGTCTCTTGAGCTTGGATTGATTGGGGAGTGGGGTTGATAACATGGCCTCATTTCTTAAAGCTCAGTATTTGTGTATTTAGCAGGCTGGAGGTGGCCAAGGTGGACTGATGTGTGTTTAAGCCTCTGTTTGTGAGTGGGAGACTCAGTGGCCAGGCCCAGTGGTTGCTTTGTGTCCTCAGGTCCCCATCATTTACTCCCAAATGCTCTTCCCTGACAAGGAGCTCCTGCCTTGTATCCAGCAGGAGGTAATGATCCAATCCCAGGAAAAGAAAGTCAGTCCAGGCCTGTGTAGTGATGGGATTGAGGGCTTATAATGGACAGAGATCCCAGAAATTAATACCTAATTGTCCTAATGTTGTGTTTTCAAATACAAGTTTTTAGGAAGTCCCTTTAAAAAAGCAGTTTGTCATTTATTAAACCTCTGCATTTATTTTTAATGCTTCAGTTTTATTTTTTATTTTTTGAGACAGACTCTGGCTCTGTCATCCAGGCTGGAGTGCAGTGGTGTGATCTTGGCTCACTGCAACCTCCACCTCCTGGGTTCAAGCAACTCTCGTGCCTCAGCTTCCTGAATATCTGGGATTACAGCTGTACGCCACCAAGCCCAGCTAATTTTTGTATTTTTAGTATAGATGGGGTTTCATCGAGTTGGCCAGTCTGGTCTCGAGCTCCTGGCCTCAAGTATTCCACCTGCCTTGGCCTCCCAAAGACCTGGGATTTTATGTGTGAGCCACCATACCTGGCTTGCATTCGTTTTTAAAATCTCATCTGCATTCAAAAGTAAATTAAAGACTCAGCAAATCATTGTAACTTGCACAGAGTTATGTACATTGCGTTGACCCATTTCCACCCTGGCATCAGCAACCTTGCCTCTGTGAGGAGGAGACTTCAGGTGGGAATAAATTAGCTGGGAGGGTGGCCTCTAGAGGAGGCACCTCCAGGGGGTGGTCATGCCTCAGGAGGGTGACCTGACCAGCACCTATTGACCAACGCCTAGAGCTCGCCCTCACCAACTCCTGGTGACCACTTACCACAGCAGCTTAGTGCCTTTGTTTTGGTGTCATCTCTCCTGGCAGAGAACAGACTGGCTAGCAGTGGTGCTCTGAGAGTGAACGAGCACCTCCAGGTGGAGGGTCACAGCAACGTCTATGCCATCGGTGACTGTGCCGACCTGAGAACACCCAAGATGGCCTATCTTGCTGGCCTCCACGCCAACATCGCTGTGGCCAACATCGTCAACTCCGTGAAGCAGCGACCTCTCCAGGCCTACAAGCCGGGTAAGAGAGGCCCCATGTGCTTTGCAGTTTTAAGAGAGTTTTGGGTTAGATATGGGAAGCCTTTTTGGGCTATCAGATACCTGGCCACTAGAACAAGTTCTCCAAGCTGGTGACGGAAACATCCCTCTAGAGCTCTTTAAAAATAAATCAGAGCCTCACCCACCTTCCTAAAACGATTTCACATTTCCTGGCCCTGAGTCCGAAGGCCTTGGGAAGGATTGGTGCTCTGGGAGGTGCAGCCCAAGGAGGTTCAGTGAGGTTCTGGTTGTTTCTGTGTCTCTGCTCGCAGGTGCACTGACGTTCCTCCTGTCCATGGGGAGAAATGATGGTGTGGGCCAGATCAGTGGCTTCTATGTGGGCCGGCTCATGGTTCGGCTGGCCAAGAGCCGGGACCTGTTCATCTCTACGAGCTGGAAAACCATGAAGCAGTCTCCACCCTGATGGGGAGGCCGGGCGGGAGGCGAGCTACTGCAGCAGGTGGGTGAACGGACTGCTGGGCGCATGGCACCCGCCTGGCAAGTGCTAGAACTAATGCTTTTCTTCTGGAATAAGATGCCAATGATGCGCTGGCCAGAAATGCAACTTGTATAAAACAGAAATGGGAGAGAAAGCGACATTAAACAAATTCCCCCTTAGAGGGTTCTTTCTGGGTTTCGAAGGTGTGCTTGCAGCGGTACCCGCCGAGGGGCTCATGCGTGCTGGCTGCGTGGTGCTGGGGAGGCCACAGCTAGCCTTCACGCTGTACCTGGCTCCTCTGGGCTATGCATGCATGTGCATGTGTGTGCATGTGTTTGTGGTCATGATGTGTGTCATTTAGAGCTCTCAGAGCAGGGCAGAGAGCTGGGCTCTGGTAGCCAGTGTCTGTCTGTGACAGTAGGAAAGACAGCTGCACATTCAGAACAACGGAAGGACCTGAGGTGGAGAGACGCCCTGCACCTCAAACCTCTGCCATCACACAGTGGGGGAGCCCATACATTCTGCAACAACCAGGAAGAGTTCACAGGAGCCTCGTTTTCAACTCCTAACTGCTGCGTATTCCCCATACTCCTTAAGCCTCGTGGCCTCCCTACATGGCCACTTTTGTTTGTTTATTTATTTTTGAGACAGTGTTGCTCTGTCACCCAGGCTGGAGTCCAGTGGGACGATCTGGGCTCACTGCAACCTCTGCCTCCCGGGTTCACATGATTCTCCTGCCTCAACCTCTTGAGTAGCTGAGACTACAGGCACACGCCACCACGTCTGGCTAATTTTTGTATTTTTTTAGTAGAGATGGGGTTTCACTATGTTGACCAGACTAGCCTCGAACTCCTGACCTCAGGTGATCCACTCATCTCGGCCTCCCAAAGTGCTGGGATTACAGGCTTGAGCCACTGCGGCCAGCACATTTCCACTTTTAGATCCTAACTCCATGCAATAGGTTACATTTAAGAAGAAAGAGCTAGACAGAGGTTCCCTTCTGGTTATAGAGTGTGTTTTTACACAGCTAGCAGGGTTGAGACTGCAGCCTGGCTTGCTGGCCACTGGAGGTGTTTAGGGAAGGGCAGATAATGTGACTCTTTGCGGGTGCCATCTGCTTACCCATTAGTGAACAGAAGGGGGTTCTGCGGGTGACCCTCAGCGTATTTCCAGGTTACTCATGGGCAGATTTGTAAGTGACAAAACTCCAGCTGATGCTGGGGACCGGGAGAGGGCCCCTGAGGGACTTTGTCGTTTTGTGCTTCTGGTTTCCTCACCAACCCCAGCGTCACTTGTCTGGAGGCCCAGCCGGGCACTAATGTCTGCCACCAACTATGTTATGGTATATAAATGACTCCTCTTTGGGAGAGATCTTCCAATCCGAGGAGCCCCTCTTGGATGGCCTAGGTGAAATCTGTAAAGCAGAAGTGATTGGTGAGGTCATCTGAATAGATTCAGGCCCCACCTCCCCACCCTGCCCCTCCCTGCTCCCTTTTGATGGTGGCCTCTGGGTACTAGGACAGAGTCCTTGGGACACCAGTCTCCCTGGGGTTCTCAGCCCATCCCGTTGGGGCTGTTGTCCAGGCCTAAGTGAGTCATGTGCCTCTCTCAGAGGATGGTTGTTCCCCCGGCAGCTTCGTCCAAGGATCTGTCTTTATGGACCACGAAGGGAGGCCCACCTTCCCGCTGGCAGGACCTGCAGCCTGGGGCTATGGGGCTATCTGACCTGGGGCCCAGTGAGGTGGGAATCCTGGCATGTGAGTGACAGGCCTTGTTCTATTGACTTACAATATTCTAGAGGGACCTATGCGTGGGGACACAGTTTTCCAAGTGGAGGAAAATGTTGCAATAAAAGAATATGTTGTAAGAAAGACACTGGATCTTTTATTTTTTCCTTTCATTTTCTTTTTCTTTAAAAAACAAAACGAAACCAAAAAAAGCCTGAAGCAAAATCTTTTTAGGAGTAGTTACAGATATTATAGGGGTGGGGGCGGGGGGCACTAAAACAAAAGAGAAAAGCACCAGTGAGATCTTTCCTGTTTTCTTCTCTCTGCCACGGAACACGCACACCAATAGAGCCCAGGTCACTTTTATGCCCTCTTCCCTTGGAAAAAGGAGGAACAGAAGATTTAATAATTTTGAAAGGATTTTTTCTTGTGTGAGTGTGTGTAAAAGTCAATGCTATAAATCTAAAACGAGGTCTGTTTTTTTAAAAAAGTTCTAAAACAACAGGAGAAAAACACATGGACAGAAACCCCTCGCGGAGATCTGCTTCCTTACGGATGGAGGCTCTTTTGGAGGAGAGTGTGAAGGGCAGAGGGCTCCCTGCGCTGGCAGGACCTGCCCCGCCCTCTACTCCCCCGCCGCCACCCATCCTCTTTCCTTTTAAAAAGCAAAACCCCACTCTCGGGACCCAGGGGCGTCCTCCGATCCCTGCTGGAAAGTGCGGTGGCTACTTGGCGTCGAGCTTGGCCATCTCCTGCACGTAGATGCCGATGCTCTCGCTGTCGAAGAGCAGGAAGTACACGTTTTTCAGTGAGGACGCGCTCGAGTCATCAAAGTGGGCTGAGATGGCTTTGAGGGTCACCTGGGCTGCGGTCTGTTTGGGAAAGCAGTTTCTGTGCCAAAGCAAAAGAAGAGCTGACGTCATTTTGGTCCCCGGGACCCATGGAAGCATGAAGTGCCTTTGTTTTTACGGAGTGGGGCCTGGCTGTGTGCAGGGCTGGTCCATGCATGATCTCCTTTGACCCTAGCCAAAGGGACAGACAGGGTGGCCCGGAGGGGGCCATGCTGCCCCACTTTATAGGTGTCACACTTACTCGGAGAGATACAGTGATTTAATTAACTAATTCATTTATTTTGAGACGGAGTCTCTCTCTCTCTGTCACCCAGGCTGGAGTGGTGGCACAATCTTGGCTCACTGCAACTTCTGCCTCCCGTGATTCTCCTGCCTCAGCCTCCCAAGTAGCTGGGACTACAGGTGCATGCCACCACACCTGGCTAATTTTTATATTTTTAGTAGAGATGGGGTTTCACCTTTTTGGTCAGGCTGGTCTTGAACTCCTGACCTCAGGTGATCTGCCAGCCTTGGCCTCCCCAAGTGCTGGGATTACAGGTGTGAGCCACCGTGCCCAGCCAAGCACAATGATTTTAGTCAAGGTCATAGGGCTGGCGAAGTGAAGGGTGAGCTGTATTTTATTTTTTATTAAAATTTTTTTAATTAGGTTTTTTTAGAGGCAAGGTCTTGCTTCGTCACTCAGGCTGGAGTGCAATGGTGTGATCAAAGCTCTCTGCAGCTTTGAACCTCTGGGCTCAAGCTATCTGCCTCCTGCTTCAGCCTCTAAGTAGTTGGGACTATAGGTGTGTGCCTCCATGCGTGGCTAAATTTTTTTTATTTTTAATTTTTTGTACAGACAGGTCTTGTTGTCCAGGGTGGTCTCAAACTCCTGGCGTCAAGTGATGCTCCTGCCTCAGCCTCCCAGAGCTGTTGGATTTACAAGCGTGAGCCACCGTGCCAGCTCCCTGTATCTGAATCTATGTCACCAAATCAAGTCAAGCTTGGCTTTAAAAATGCTAGCCATTCAGCATTAAAAATGGCTGGTCTTCAGAAAAGTAAACAAATTTTATTAGCTCCCTCCAAACTGGTTCATATGCTAACCAGATTGCTTAGTAAAGTACAAAAATGTATGCTCCAAAACCTGTCTTCATAAATCCTTTTGTATGCACTTAATATTTCATAGGCACAGCCCCATGTCATTTCAGCATTGTGACTCTGGGTGGATTGATGAAAGTTTGTTAAAGGCCTCAGGTGCCAGGGAGCTATTGATAGTGCCATCCACCAGGCTGGGCCACAGCACCAGCTTCTGGGGACACAGCCAGGGTGGTCGTTAGGGGTCAGCCACAAAGACCCCTGGGGCAGGTCCAGTAGGGTGCCTGTTAATAGGGATTCTTCCCGCTTATATGTAGTCAGCACAGAACAGCACTGCCAAGGTCCCACTGATGAATGAATGCATCTCACAGCATCTCTGGGCCTGGACAGTTGAGACTCAATGCTGCTGGCCTAGGTTGAGATATGATTTCAGCAGGAACCTAGATCTCATTATTGTCCTCTTGGCCTTCCCAGATCACAGCTATAAACCATAGCTATATTATAAAGGGGCAGCTCTCAAGATGAGAGGCTGTTCAAAATTAAAGCAACGGATTGGCTCGGGGCGTGAAGGGAGAGGATACGTTGTATGTGAGAGCAGATATCCTTACTACTTATCTGAAACAATGGCCAGCTGGGATCTGTGACAATCCGGTCATTCCCCAACCTCCTCTTCAGCAATCCCTTGGGGACAGACTTTCATTTCTCTGGGTGCATTCATCAAAGCCTCGAACTCCCAGAGCAGCAACGGAATTCCCTGGGGACTCTGGAGCCAGAGGTTGGAGATGGGAGGCCTGAGAGTCTGCATTCTAACCTCGGTCACCGCTGCCTGCCTATGGACCACACTTTGAGTAGCAAGGCCTTTGAGCCTGGTGTTTTCTGATCATGTGTCCTAGACATGGACAGCTGGTGGGAATATGGACCTTGAACCTGGAAGGCTCTCAAAAAACGCACCAGCTTGCCTCTTCCTCCCGCTCCTCCCCTGGGCTGCCTTCCTCTCTGGGCTTTAACATCAAGGAGGCAGTGGGGCTGGCCCCAGCCAGGAAAGACCTGCTGCCTACAAGCCAGTGGGCTTGCTTCCCCATGGGTTCTGAAGGATGAAAACTGGGTTTCTTGTCACCTGGTCAGCATGCTTGGCTGTGCTGGCAGCCCTTGGTCATATCCAGATCAGATGTAAGTAGGGGGGCAGCTGATTTCCAGGGAAAAGGC
Source organism: Sapajus apella (assembly GCF_009761245.1). Classification (NCBI taxonomy): domain Eukaryota; kingdom Metazoa; phylum Chordata; class Mammalia; order Primates; family Cebidae; genus Sapajus; species Sapajus apella. The sequence goes on along the minus strand of NW_022437034.1, from coordinate 1,535,982 downwards.
TGGAAGAATCAACTCAGGGGAACTTCATCTTTTTTTTTTTTGAGATGGAGTCTCGTTCTGTCATCCAGGTGGGAGTGCAGTGGTGGGATCTTGGCTCACTGCAACCTCTGCCTCCTGGATTCAAGCGATTCTCCTGCCTCAGCCTCCTGAGCAGCTGGGACTACATGCCCGGCTAATTTTTGTATTTTTAGTAGAGACAGGGTTTCACCATGTTGGCCAGGCTGGTCTTGAACTCCTGACATCGGCCTCCCAAAGTGCTGGTATTACGGGCATGAGCCACCGTGCCTAGTGGGGACTGCATCTTACCTGCCGCTGGGGAAAGGCGGGAACGCGACGGACTTTAGTTTCTTGTCCTCCGCTGCTGACAGGCAGTTTTTGATGGTCTCTTCAAGTTGTTCTTCACATTTGTCGGAACCCCACTGAGGGATGTGACAGTGGATGACAAATTTGGCTGCGAGTCCACTGGATTGGCTGACGGCGGCTGGGACACAGGAGAGAAAATGCCGTAGGTTATTTCCTAAGGTTTCCTAGGTTATAGCCTAACCCCATTGTGTACCCATTAGATCTGTGGGAGACAAGGCGGTGAAAGAGACGTTGGCTGGGCAGCATCCCGTGCTTCTGATGTGGACTGTGTTTAACAGAGAACAAGAGCTGGGTTGGATCACTTTGCACAGTTAGCACAGCTCTGGGTAGAAGCGATCACATCACTTTCATATGGTCGGCCAACTAGTGCCTGGGCTAGGCTGCCTCCTCACAATGGTTCCTAAAGGGACACATCACATCCTCTGTGGTGGCTATGGTAGGTGAAGTGATGGCATCCCAAAACATCCACATCCTAATCCCTGGAACCTGTGGGTGTTCCCTTACATGGCGAAAGGGACTTTGCAGAGCTGATAAGTTCAGGATCTTGAGATGGGGAGATGATCCTGGACTGTCTGGGTGAGCCTGGGGCCTCATAAGAGGGAGGCAAGAGGGTCAAAGGCAGGAGAAGGCCGTGTGATGATGGAAACAGGCATTGGCGTGATGTAGCCAGGAGCCAAGGAGTGCTGCTGCCTAAACGCTGGAAAAGGCAAGGGAGGGACCCTTCCCTGAGCCTCCAGAAGGAGCCAGTCCTGCCAACACCTGGATCTTAGGCTCCTAAAACTCACTGTGGACTTCCGGCCTCCAGAACTGTAAGAAGATAATTTTGTGTTGTTTGAAGCCATGGACTTTGTGGTACCTTGTTACAGTAGCCACAGGAAATGAATACAGCGGTTTTTATTTTTTTTTATAACTGTTTTGAGACAGTCTTGTTCTGTCACCCAGGTTGGAGTGCAGTGATGCCATCTCAGCTCACTGCAATCTCCACCTCCTGGGTTCAAGTGATTCCTCTGCCTCAGGCACCCAAAGTGCCAGGATTACAGGTGTGAGCCACCACACCTGGCCTATAGTGGCTTTTAAAAACTAGATGTGCCTGGGCCCCACCCCACAAGCTCCTGACTCTGTAGGTCTGGTGTAGGGGCTTATGCTTATGTGATTTCAGGGCCTTCTATGAGTTGAGGACCACAGAACTTGATTATATAGTTCCTTGGACATGGATTGCCATTTGATGATCTCTACATGCCCTGCAGAGAGCGAGATTTCAAAAGCGGGTTGTGAAATTGAATTAGGCCAGCCTTGTCTCAGACTTTCAATCATACTCCTTTGTTTTACTCTTTACTCCCCTAAACATGGTTCCTATTGGTGACAGAGTTGATAAGCCCCTTGGCTGCTAAGCTGGAAGTCCCTGTGGCCGTTGGTCCCCAGGGGAGCAGTTCTCTTGGATCTGCCTGGGCTAGCTGCAGCTTCAGCCACCAGCCGCGTGCCTCCACGCCGCCCTGTGCCCTGTGCCTCTCCAGGAACCCAGGAACCGGTGTAGCAAGGGTCCGTGGCCACTAGGGGCAGTGCTTGTAACAGACGTGTGTGTCCACCGTATTCCAGAGCTGTGCGTGGGGTTGGAGCGAAAGATGGACTGGAAATCTATGATGGCCACCTAGTTTATGATAAGTGTTTCCTGGCAATGTCCAGCGTCAGGGAGCACGGACTGCACTTCCTCGCATGGGTGGAATCCAAATCCAAGGGATCCCTTCATCCATCAGGGGAGGCTGTAGGCTCCTTGCCTTCCAGTGCCTGGCGGGGGCTCAGTGCCATCACACGTGAACGCCTGAGTGCAGGACTCAGGCCACACAATACAGCGAGGTCCTGGGCGAGGCCCGCCATGCATGTTGACTCTACAGCCGTGTATATTTGTGCACCAGAAGCAGGGTGTCTCTTTGGCCTGAACAATGATGCCCCTCAAACTGGGGCTGCTCTGCTGAGAACCAGGGGCCCTGGGGATGGGCCTTGCTTGCGCTGTGCGATTTTCCCGAGCATCTGGCAGCTATTGCATGCTGGATGGAGTTTGGCTTGTGACAGTCATGGCTGATTTATTTCATATGTTTTAAAACTATAATCATGTTACTAGCAGAAGGGTATTAATCCTCTAATGTAAAGTCTTATTATTTTTGAGATAGGGTCTCCCTCTGTTGCCCAGGCTGGAGTGCAGATGCAATCACAGCTCACTGCAACCTCCATGTCCCGGATTCAAGTGATTCGATTCTCCTGCCTCAGCTTCTTGAGTAGCTGGGATTACAGGCACCTGCCACCATGCTTGGCTAGTTCTTTGTAGAGATGGGGTTTCACCATGTTGGCCAAGTTGGTCTTGAACTCCTAACCTCAAATGATCCACCCACCTCAGCCTCCCAAAGTGCTGTGATTATAGGTGTGAGCCACTGTACCCGGCCAAAAGTCATTTTAAAATAAAAGGAATATGTTCCTATTGGCAATGTCAAACATCCAATCAAGGAAAAAACGACTTTCAAGGTAGCGCATGATGACATTTCAGTCCAAAACCAAGTATTTTCATGGCAACTGGAAATGGAAAACGTGGCTTATAGCCGTAATGCTTCGTAATGTTCTCTAGAGGTGTCGAGGATGAGGGCCAAGCTATTGCAAGGGTCGGGACCCTGGTATTTGGTATAAGCACCTATCCACATAATGACCGGGGGGCATTCTCTTACCTAATGTGATGTCGCCTGGTGAAGCCCTGCATTCTGAGGGTGGCAGTGCTGCCGCTAGGACCTTCTAGAACCCGTCCCTCAGGTGAGCCATCATAGTTCTTGCAGTCACTACAGCAAAAGGGGACTCTAGGGTGGCCCCTTATCCTGCTGAGAGGCTGCTGCTGCTGATCCCTGGTTTCAATGACACTGTGGGTTTTCTTTCAATGGTGCCTCAGTTTCCCACAATGGCCTCTCTTCTTCCTGCCTGTCTGGGCCCAGTGTTCTCTCTGCTGCAGCCCCAGCTCCTAAGCAGCTATCCGCAAGACATTTTCCTCCTTAGCTTTCAACAGGGACCTGTACCTCATGACCTTTCTGGTGCCCCAGGGCTAATGTGTGCACAGTAAAATGGTCATTCACTCCTGAAACCTGATTCCCCTTTCCCCCTGTCTGTCACTGCAGACACCAGTCAGTTTCCTCTGTCTTGTCTCATTCCAGGCCCATGTACTTCATTTTCACCCTCACTCCACTCCCACCCTCAGTCAATACTGCTTTCTCTATGGTCTTCAGGCCCCAGGCCTCCTTCTGCTAAACCATCCTCCATATGGTTGCTGGAGTCAGGTTCCTTAACCTCCACATTTAAACTCAGAATCTGCAACTGCTCCTGATCGAGGACCTGGCCTTACAGCTGTCCTCCCAGGCTGCCTTCAGGGTCTGGCCCTCTCCCCTTGGAGTCTGTCGATTTCTTACTTCTCCTGGATGCCTGGTCATCTTCCAGCCAGTGGGCTCAGTCCCCTGCACACACTGGGTCCGGCTGCACCTCTGTCTCCACACCCCTCTGTCCCTGACCCCCTCACCCGTTCTCTTTGGGCCTCTGCAATGCAATTCAGCAGCCAGTTGTGCTAAGTGATGTACGGTGTTACCCTGGGCTCCCTGCCTGGTTGTAAAGTTCAGGAGTGTTCAGGGCTTACGTTTACATCCACATCCCGATGCCTGCGCCCTACAGCGCACACCGTAGATGCTCAACATGAACTGCTTCTGCCCCAGATGACTGAAGCACTTTTGTGTTCCTTGCTGCTGCCTGGCTCCTACCACAGTGACTGGCAGGCAGGTGCTCAAATATTCAACAAATGAATGAAAGGCCTGACTTTTCATCAGTTTGCTCAGCCTGGAAACTCTGGCCCTTAGCTCCAGCTTCTGCCGCCCTGAACATGCAGCATCACTGCCTCTCACTGGCTCTACTCCTGAAATATTTTCTTGATCCACCCTCCTCCACCCCCTGCCACAGGGTGACCTGCACTGCAGTTGATCTGTTTTAATCATGTTAAGATGCACTTTTTCTTTTTGTTTAAACATTTTAATATTGTTGAAATCAGGAAGCATCTTGGAATTGCTGTCAGCCTAGGGCTGAGTTCTTCCAGAAAGAAATTATATTTCCTTCTGTGTCACCTGGGGACACTACCAAACTAAGGCTATGTCCCACTCTCTCCTCTGCCTGCGGCTTTGGGCGGCGCTGGATCTGGCTGCAAACCTTCAGGAGCACTGGCTTGTGGTTCACATTTTTTTTATTTTTGAGATGGAGTCTTACTCTGTTGCCTAGGCTGGAGTGCAATGGCACAATCTTGGCTTACTGCAACCTCCGCCTCCTTGGTTGAAGTGATTCTCCTGCTTCAGCCTCCCGAGTAGCTGGGATTACAGGCACATGCCACCATGCCTGGCTCATTTTTGTATTTTTAGTAGAGACGGGATTTCATCATGTTGGCCAGGCTGGTCTTGAATTCCCGGCCTCAGGTGATCGGTCTGCCTCTGCCTCTCAAAGTGCTGGCTATACAGGCGTGAGCCACTGTGACTTCCCAAATTCTTGAGTGAGCCTTTTTTTTTGGCCCTTGTCGAACATTGGATGCCCAGGTCAAGATATTTGCTGCTCCCTTCTGCATGCTGGGTTCATGTCTTGCTTGCAGTTATATTGAATGTGCCCCTGCTTTATGTGGGGCCTATTAGATACCTTGTTTTGGAAAATTTAATCTTTCTTAGTGGTACGTACGATAAGAGTGTATCTTACAACTGATGGTGTTTTTAAATGAAATGCAATGTGGCGAACCATCTCCCCTTCTCCATTTTCCCCAGGGTGCGACCACTGGCTGGCCCCAGGCCATGGCTTCTTACCCCTAACATACCTGCACCCATTTCTTAGCTCAAAATTGTGTCCTGCGGTCCTCTCCTTCCTTCCAGATTCAGGTCTGTTTCTTCACACAGGCTTTTGTATGCCTTCCAGCTAGTGTCTGTATTGCTGCCTCTCAACTCTGCATGTCTGAAAAAACATCTTTTGTCCTCATTCTTGAATGGTAATGTAGCAACATGTGGAATTCCTAGTTGACAATTTTCTTTTTTTCCCCTTAGTGCTTTGAAGTTATTTCTTTCCTGTTTCCAAACATCTTTTTTTTTTTTTGCTGATGAGAAGTCTGCTGTCACTAGAAGAACCATCATTTCTTTACAAATGATCTGCCGCTCCTCTCTGGTTACTTTGAAGGTTTCTTTTGATTTTTGAATTTCTGAGGCTTTACCACAATACTCCAGGTTTTGGATTTATTTTCATGCATTTTGCTTGCTATTTTCAGCTTAAGGGCTCATGTTTCATTCTGGAAAATTCTCAGCTATGATCTCCTTAAACACTGGTTCTCTACTTTCTATTTTCTGCCTTTGGAGCTCTGTTTAGAAGTGTGTTGGTGCTGGGCACGGTGGCTCCTGCCTATAATCCTAGCACTTTGGGAGGCTGAGGTCGGAGGATCACTTGAGCCCAGCACTTCAAGATCAACCTGGGCAACATAGCAAGACCCCATCTCTATTTAAAAAATAATTTTAAAAAGAAGTGTGTTGGAGCCTCTCATTCTGTGTAGAGCAGCTATTTTTCTCTCCTTTGCACCCTATCAGGCAGTTTCTGGGGATCCTTCCCCACACGCAGGCCCCCAGTCCAGATGCGGTCTTAGATGCCCGATTCGGGACTTGGTCTCTTGGTTATACTGGAGATGTGGAGGACCCAAACATTGAGTCAGTGGGCATTGTGGCCCTGAGCTTGGGTGAGGGGCTCTCTTCTCCCTTCTGCTATCCTAGAAAGACAGATTTTACACAAGTCGTAGCCCTGGGTGGTGGCCAGAGCTTTGGCTTCCTGTAAAGGCGTGAGAGTCTCATGCAGCCCCTTGTTTTGAGCAGAGAGCCAAGCCCTCTTTATACGTGAAGCAACTCTGCATCTTACCGACCTGGAGCCCAGGCCTGGGGCGGCGACTTCCTGGGGGTGCTGCTGCAGCTCTCCTGTCTCTATCTACACGGAGGCTTATCTTGTATTTGAGTGTGGCTCTGTCTTACAGATTTTAAAAAGACACTGCATCTATTACTGCTATGCCCATGGGGAGTGGTGGGTGCAGATTTAAAGCGTGGGCTCTTGTTCTTTCCTGGACTAGAAGACCCCATTACTTTTATAACAAGGCTAATCAGGACAGCCCCCTGCTTAAGCTTCCAAGGGCCCGCCTGTCCATATAGGGTCAGATCCAGACCTCTTTGCGCAGCCCACAGGCCCGGCCTCATCCTGGCTGCTGTTTCTTTCCTCCCAGGTGCTGACCTCAGACTCCCTGCTCATACAAGACCTGTGTCTTCCTGTACGCAGTGCTCCTATTGCCCGCCGCTCCCACGCCCATGGGGTCTCCAGCCTCACTGCAGTCCTCCCACACTCCCCTACACTGAGGTCATGACCCTGCTCTGTGCCCTATTTATGCATCTGAGGGCAGCAGTGGGTTTTATTTTCCTCTGAATCCCTGAAGCACTTGGCACTGACTGAGGGTACAAGGGTGAACTGACTGGGAGTCATGTGGGTGGGAACATGGATCCGAGGTTGGATCCACCGGTCAAAAACTTGCCCAATAGCCTGGACAACAGATGTTCAAATAAAAATGGGTATTGCAGCTCTATTCACAATCACCAGAGGTGGCAACAGCCCAAATGTCCATCAGTAGATGAATGGCTAAAATATGTAGCCGGGCGCGGTGGCTCACGTCTGTAATCCCAGCACTTTGGGAGGCTGAGACGGGTGGATCACAAGGTCAAGAGATTGAGACCATCCTGGCCAACATGGTGAAACCCCGTCTCTACTAAAAATACAAAAATTAGCCAGGCATTTGGCACACGCCTGTAGTCCCAGCTACTTGGGAGGCTGAGGTGGAAGAATCGCTTGAATCCAGGAGGCGGAGGTTGCAGTGAGCCGAAACTGTGCCACTGTGCTCCAGCCTGGTGACAGAGCAAGACTCAGTCTCAAAAAAAAAAAAAAAAAAAAAAAAAAGGAATATTATTCAGTCATGAAAAGGAACAAGTACTGACACATGCTACAGTATGGATGAACTTTGAAAAACAATGTTAATTGAGAGAAGCCAGACATAAAAGTCATTTATTATGCGATTTCATTTATATGAAAAGTCCATAATGGGCAAATCCATAGAGATGGAAAGTAGATTAGTGCTTGCCAGGGCCTGAGGGGGCACTGGGCATGACTGCTTAATGCTTAGGGGATTTCTGAGTCTATCAAAGCTCTGGAGTAGGTAGTGGTGATGGTTGCACAACATTGTAAAAGTACTTAATGCGACTGAATTATGTGCTTTAATATAGTTCCAGTGGGCGGGTGCAGTGGCTTATGCCTGTAATCCCAGCACTTTGGGAGGCCGATGCGGGTGGATCACTTGAGATTAGGAGTTTGAGACCAGCCTGGCCAACATGGTGAAACCCTGTCTCTACTAAAATACAAACACTAGTCAGGCATGGTGGCATGCGCCTGCAATTCCAGCAACTCAGGAGGCTGAGGCACGAGAATTGTTTGAACCCGGGAGGAGGAGGTTGCAGTGAGCTGAGATCGCGCCACTGCACTCCAGCCTGGGTGATGGAGTGAGACTCCGTCTCAAAAACAAAAACAGAAACAAAGAAAACAATAGTTGCTGCGGTAAATCCTATGGTATGTGTATTTTATGACACACATGCAAATTCACCAATGGCTCTAGATCATTTTGAGGGATCTGAGGCAAATTGACTTGAATTATTCAGACATATTGCAGTTCCCGGGACATCTGAAAGGATATCCATGGGCCTGCTCAAATGACCTGAGATGCTAAAATAGCTTTCTGATTAGTTACGACATACTTTGTCTCATAAGCTGAATAGGCATGAGGCACGTGAGGCTGGAGACTCCAGAGAGGAGGGTGAGGCCATGCTGGAGACAGGAGCCCAATTCCACACTTACCTTCGGCGACTTCCAAAGGGCCTTGGGATTTGCGAAGCTCCTTTACCGTTTCCAAGAACTCTTTGCCCCCAGCCTTTTCCAAGGCTTTACCTGCAAAGGAGAGCAATGGGAAGCCACTGTGGTTGTTCTTTCAATGGAATAACACTGTGTGACGTAGTTGTAGTAGGCCAGGAAAAAAAAGCACTGTTAGAAGCTGGGAGTTGACCTCCCAATTGTTATCCTGGTTTGCCAGTGGTCACTGGAGGCAGGGGTCTCTGGGCCGCCGTCTAGCAGACTTAGATTAGCAAGCTTTTATAAAGGATCTTGTAAGGGGTGACTTGGCCATAAAGCAGTCTCATGGGCTGAGTCCTGTAGATGATTCAAAAACAAAACAACAAAAAACTGAGACTGAAGTGTTGTGCCCTACAGGCTTCGTATTCATGTTGAGAGCTCCGGAGTCCTGGTCCCATCGCAGTGCCAGCAACATACTGTAAGTGCTTGGAGTCAAAGGGCAGACACAGGCCCAGGGCAGCCTGGCATGCTGTCCCCCCAACCTCATGCTGTTCTCAACGGAGAAATGCAGAGAGGCTAATCTCTAAGGACTTTCCTGCCAGGAGACGCCCTGAGCCTTTGATGTTGGGGAATGCCCTATTTTTTATTTTCTTTTCCTACCTCAGCTCTTGCTTCTACACAGGCCAAGGGGAACCCCTGGGAGATGACAGGACGCCACCTCTGACCCCGTAGGAACCCCACCTGCGTGCATCTGCGCATCCAGCTCTCCTGCCTCTGATATGACATGGGTGTTTTGTCCAGACTGGGATGACTGCTGCTTTGGGGCAGCAGATGAGGTGTTTTTCAGGTGTTTTCATCTTCTAATGAACTTGGTGATCTGGATGTCTGGGGCAAGTCTCAGCTCTCTCTTTGTGAATCATCACCATTATTCTTGTTCAGTTCAGAGTCTTCCCCAGGGCCTAGTGGTGTTCCCACACCACAACTGCAAGTGTCTATTCCAGTGGTCACTGAACACTGGGGGAGAGTTTGTGGAGGGGGTTTCTTCATTAAAGTGCCTGGGTTTCCAAGATGCAACTGGGAAATGGAGATTGTGCATTATACCCAGTGCCTCCGAGGCTCCTTTCTGGCCCCAGATTCCTGGACACTGTTGATTTATTGAGTCTGGAGGCCTGGAGAAGGCCGGGTAACTGAAGCTGGCAGCCCGTTCATGTTGAGAAGCAGGGGACTAGGTCTATACTCCTGCCCTCTGTATTCAGGTCAACGGCCAAATGGGAATGTGTAGAAGGGGAATCCACCCTCCTCACTGAAGGCTTTTAAGAAAAAACAGCCTGGAGAGAGGTAGTTTCTCTCTACAGACGCATTCCCGAGAAGAAAAGAAGTAGTGCTAGAATGAGAATACCACAGCTTTGCAACTCCTAATGAATGCTGGAATCTGGAGCAGAGGCATCAGTGGCCACCAGCATCACACGAAGACAGACAACCAGGCATGATACGCCTCCTGAGGCATGAGCGCTCGCCACTGACCAAGGAGTCTTGGCAGTTTCAAACCTACGCCTCATGAAACCTCTAGATCCAACTACGGAGTTGTAAAAAAATAAAGAAACATGTTTCATGATGCCAGGAGGATGTAATCAACAAAATCTGAACTGTATGAACCCCACAGGACAGATGGCCCAGCTTCCTCAACAAATGAATTGCAAATAAATAAGAGTGAAATAGAGATGAAGGGGGAACCTATGGTATAAGAGACTTATCAACCAACTACCATGTGTGGACTTATTTGGATCCTAAATCAAATAAACAAATTTTCTTTCTTTTCTTCCTTTCTCTCCCCCCTCCCCCTCCTTCCCTCCCTCCCTCCCTCCCTCCCTCCCTCTCTGCCTCTCTCCCTCCCTCCCTTCCTACCTTCCTTCCTTCCTTCCTTTCTTTCTCCTCTCTCTCTCTCTTTCTTTCTCCCTTCCTTCTTCTTTCTCTCTCTTTCTTTTTCCCCTCTCCCTCTCCCTCTCTTTATTTCTTTCATGAGACAAGGTCTCACTCTGTGGCCCAGGCTGGACTGTACTGGCAAGATCCCAGTTCACTGCAGCCTGAAACTCCTGGGCGATCCTCCCGCCTCAGCCTCTCACCGTAGCTGGGACCACAAGCATGTGCTACCATGCCTGGCTAATTTTTGTATTTTTTGTAGATGTAGGGTTTTGCCACGGGCCCAGGTTGGTCTGGAACTTCTGAGCTCAAATGGTCCACCCACCTTAGCCTCCCAAAATGCTGGGATTACAGGTGTGAGCCACTGTACTTGCCCTCCCCCCACCTTTTAAAATAAGAAATGGGGGTCCCAGTATATTGTCCAGGCTGGTCTCCAACTCCTGGGCTCAAGCGATCCTCCTGCCTCAGCTTCCCAAGTAGCTGGGACTACAGGAGTGTGCCACTGTGCCTGGTTTAAACAAATGTTTAAAAAACTTGACATTTATGATGTAACTGGAATGGGAACACTGGTAATTTGCTGATATTGCTATCTTTTTAAAGGTACGACAATGGTATTGCGCCTGTGTTGTTAAAAAACTGCCATTATCATGTAGAGATCATTGTGAAATATTCACAGATGACGTGTGGAAGTGCGTGGAAGGGGTAAGAGCTGAAACAAATGTGGCCATGGGTGCCGATTATTGCATCTGGCTGCGTAGGGTTTCATGATACTTTTCTGCTGTTCTTGTGTATGCTCACCTTTTTCCATAATAACATAATGTTTTGAAAAGAGTGAGGCTGCGGGATGGTTAGTTTGGGTGATGGTGGTGGAGAATGGAATCATCATGGGAGGACTCCTCCTAAGACGGCAGCAATAAAACACCTGTCAATTACTAACTGCCTCGGAGCCCAGCACCGCGCTAGGCCCATCCGTGTACCCTCGATTTCATCTTCTCAGCACCCCTATGGACAGGTACTATTGTTATCTTCCCTTACAGAGGGAAACAAAGGTTCAGGGAGGTTTAGAAACCTACCAAAGCTCACACAGCTAGGCAGCAATTCAGAAAAGCTGGGACAGTCCAGGCAGGCTCACCTGGAACCCGCCCCCTTAACCACCTGGCTGCCTTTGGCCCATTTCTCCTCCCAAGACCCTGAAGAGGTTGGCCTTAGAATCCACTGCTGAGATCTGAGCGTGACTTTTTGCTCCCAGACCAGTTTTCTTTCTACTCTGCCACCATGCCAATTAATAAAAGAAGCATATTGTTTTTCTTACATAAAAATTTAAATACTACAGAAATGTGTAAAGTATGAACACTACAAAGTGTCCGTGAGAGGCAGGACACCTATTAAAAGAGCTCCAGATGACGGCCACTAGAGGGCGTCCTTCCATGGAGAGTGGAAGGAGACCTGTTTCTCTGTAATGCTCTTTCTCCAGGGCTGTCCTAGCTCCTTTTCAGCACAGCAAGTGGCCTCCGAGGTCAGGAGGACACCCTGAGTGAGTCCAGCTGCCTGGGACCCCTAGTGCTACCACCCAGGGCTGAACTACTAACATCTACCTCAAACTGCCTCCCTCACAGGCAAGCCCTATGCCCTAGGGACAAGCCCCTTCTGTGCTAACTTTACCCTTCCCATGGAGAGTTTAAGGCAGTTCTGCCTGGTAAAATGGATGGGATGGGGACTGTTGCATGCTGTTATTTCCAGCGCCTGTAACAGCTTGACCTCCCAAGCTCCTCCACCCTGCCTACTCGTGGGACAGGGGGCAAAGCACAGGCAAAATAACGCAGTGCTCATAGCTTAATGGACATCCTAATTTTTTCTAGATATCTATCTCCCCTTTATCAATAGCATTCTCAGTTTTGAAGCTTATGATGTATGTAAACATGTACAACAATATTTACAGTAGCACTATTCACTATAGCCGAAACTGGAAACCACCCCAAATGTCATCCGTGGTAGAATAGATCAATAAACTGTCATATATTTGTACCGTGTCATACTACAGAGCAAGGAAAACGAATGAATACAACCATACTCAACAACGTGGATAGGTTTCACAATACTAAGTTGAGTAAAAGGAGTCGGACCCAGAAGAGGACATGATTTCATCTATAAAAATTCAAGACAGATGTGAAACCCATCTCTGCTTTTAGAAGACAGGACAGTGGTTACTCTTGGAAGAGATACTGCCTGGGAGCGGGGCTGAGGAGGACTTCTGGGGTGCCGGTAAGGGTCTGCTTCAGGATCTTGGTGCTGGTTACACAGTGGGGTCTACTTTGAGAAAAATTCATCAAGCTGTACACTAATGATTTGCTTTTGCACAATATCCAAATAAAAATTTCAGAAAAATATATGCAGAATTAAAACAAAGTTTGCTTCTCTCTATTGAAGCTGGTCAACTATACTTAGAGACAGAGTTTGACATGGGAACCCAGCAATGGGACAGCCAGTTGATGATGACCAGCTTCCCAAGAACTTGCCTCAATGGTGGCCTATTCTATGGCACTTCTACTGAAGTCTCAGGACCTTACCTATATCTTCTTTGAGGTCAATTTCGGCTGTGGTTGGGTGGACAATGCCCTCCACTCTCATGGAGCCAATATGGCTGATGTCACTCTGGGTTAAGGACAGCTACATTAGGAAGAAAAGATGGAGAATGTGGAAAAGATAAAATCCTGTTGAAAATCCTCATGTTTTACCTGCATTTATTAATGCTCTTTCATTATTCATACTCAGTGTCAACATAAGGCTGCATAGAGAGTGACAACCTCTAGTTTCCCAGGTGTCTGATTTGCAATAAGCTCTTTGGGCTCAGTGGATTTGCTTTTTACTTTGGGGCTGGCAGCATCAACAAATCCATTTCCTCTTCCCTGGAACAGGAGCAGGACTTCCCCTCTCTTTCTTTCTTTCCCTTACATCTCAGGCCTTGATTTTTGGTGATGTATCCTTTGAGCAGCCCCTGCAAGGAAACCCAGGGCTTGCTCTCTCTTCTTCCCTCAGCACCCTGCATTCTCCCTAGAGGAGCACAAAATTTGTGGGGTAGGGGTCTGAAGCCAGTAGCCTTGCTGGAGAAAAGCAATGGGCTCTGGGATCCTGGCTTGGGTGTGTCTGGCTCCCTTGCCCTTTGGAGACCACAGTCTTGGGGCTACTCTTGGGAAATGCTACCCTATGTGTTCATAGTAGAGAGGAATGGAGGGCATTCTCCATTGTTGGTCTGTGTGAGCAAGACCTTTGTGTTCCCCTAGCTAAGTGAGAGAAAGCTAATCATCATGTAACAGTGAACAGGCCTGAGAGGGGACATCAATTCCACTCTTTGTTTCCCTGCTTTCATCAGTGACGCATTAGTAACCGGCTTAGAACGTGCTCTTCCCAATTCTTTGAATGGAGGCTTACTACGGTGTCAGGATGGAAACATGCAGCTACCAGAGATATGATTAATGGACTCTTTCCTTGGGTGTCTTATTTCAGCCCCAGTTGACTTGGTAGATAAATTGTCGGCTCAGTAAACTTTACACTAGTAGGAATGAATTATTTGCATGTCTGGCTGGGCTGCTGTTGTGTTGCTGAAGACTGTTCAAATGTATAGCCCTGTTTGTTTTCTTTCTAGAGCCTAGGAAGGCAGGCAGACTGAATTATTGGCAAATAATTCATTTCTAATGCCAAGGATGTTTGGGAAACATATATTTCTATTTCCTTTCTTGGATAAATTACATTGTGCCATGTAAGATGGGCCTCTCAGAGCTGTTTGAGAAAGTTAGCAATGGATTTTTTTTTGGCAGATGTAGAAATAACTGGGGTGTGGGGAATTCCCAGCAAAACCAGTAATGCCATCCTATCTACTGACCAGAAAGAGCTTCTATGCTTACCCTAGTCTGACCAATGTTAGCATTAACAATTCTCAGCAAAAAAGAGCTTGTTCACTCTCACAGTGCTGACACTGCCACAGCTCTTTAGTTTAAAAATGAATAATTCAAGACTGCAGTGAAAGCCGTTATTAGGAAGGCAAGGGAGGCGCCATTGCTTGTAAACAGCAGGTTATAAAAATACACTAGTGTTTTAATACAGCACAGTGCAATTCTCCTTGTTACCTTCTGTCCCAGAACAAGGCTCTTAGAAGACAGAATGGTGAATCCATCCCCCGGCCCGTCTTCAGAGGTGGAATTTGAAGTTCCTTCTTTATCGCTGTCCTTTGGTTTGGACTGTTGGTAAAAATCAGAAGGCCAGATGAGAACCAAACCAGAAAAAGCCTGAGCTGCCTCTGTTAAGCTCTTCTCATGGCTGTCACCAAGTTGAACGTGAAAGGAAGCGGCTAGACGATGGGTTCTGATGTTTCTTGATGGAAGGAAGCAAAAGTCAGCAATAAAGGAAAGAAGAGGGTACTGCAAAATAGCCAAATAGAAAGCGTGTTAAAGGGCTCACCTGTCCCTGCAGTCCTCATCTACCCCTGTGCACCAGTACATTATCTTTGCTCTTTTTTTTTTTTTTTTTGAGACAGAGTCTTGCTCTGTTGCTCAGGCTGGAGTGCAGTGGCATGATCTTGGCTCCCTGCACACTTGGCCTCCTGAGTTCAAGCAATTCTCTGCCTCAGCCTCCCGAGTAGCTGGGATTATAGGTACCTGTCACCACATCTGGGTAATTTTTGTATATTTAGTAGAAACGGGGTTTCACAATTTTGGCCAGGATGGTCTCGATCTCTTGACCTTGTGATCCCCCTGCCTTGGCCTCCCAAAGTGCTGGGATTACAGGTGTGAGCCACCGTGCCTGGCCTGTCCTTGTTCTTTTTAACGCCTGCAGCTCACGACGACAGGCATCAGAGCCGAGGGGGCCGTTGATACCTCCTTTATCCCCAGGATTTCTCTGGCACAGAGGCAGCATGGAATGAGACACCCACAACTTCTACAGCAATAGCAGGGCTGTCCAACGGAACTTTCTGTGATCATGGGAATAGTCTGTCTGTGATCTTCAATAAATGTGGCTAAGCGCTTGAAATGTGGCTGATGCAATCAAGGAGCTGAATTTTAAATTTGATTTAGTTTTAATTCAAATCTAAATAGCCTTGGCTGGGTGCCTTGGCTCACACCTATAATTCCAATGCTTTGGGAGGCTGAGGCAGGAGGGTGGCTTGAGCCCAAGAGTTTGAGGCTATAGTGAGCTATGATCTTGCCACTGCATTCCTGCACTCCAGCTTGGGTGATAGAGTAAGACCCCTGTCTCTTAAAAAAGCCACATGTGACCAGTGGTTACTGTCCTGGGCAACATAGGAAAACATTATTCTACCAGTGGCATCTCTGAGCTAAGCTATCTCGTGTATCATGCTATCCCAAACACCAAAAATTCCACTGGTGGCACCCAGGACACTGCCTGCAGGAGACTAGAGACGGTTTTAAGGCAGCACGGAGCTCTGTAGAGACATAAAACGCGGTTCCAGGCTATCAGCTCTCACTTCAGATTTGCTGGGGGTAGTAAAAGGGATCTGAAAACCATCCCTGCTTTGGGTTTGGAAATCTAGAGATGACCCTGTTACATGATTTCAGCTCTAACCTCAAAGGCCCTTTATTCTTTTACCTGTACATTCTCGTCATTTTCTCCCAGCACCAAGCTGCAAGAGTCCTCGGCCCTTCAGAGGTGCCTGCTATGCTGTCCTGTTTCATCTTTAAATTTCCCTCCTGTTCTGTGTCTTAATGTCTGTCTGGGCTGCTCTAATAAAATACCATAGGCTGGCTGGGTGGTTCACAAACAGCAGAAACCTCTTTCTTTCTTTTTCTTGGAGACAGCGTCTTGTGCTGTCACCCAGGCTCGAGTGCAGTGGTGCCATCATGGCTCATTGCAGCCTCTAACTCCTGGGCTCAAGACATCCTCCTGTCTTGGCCTCCCAAAGTGTTCGGATTACGGGCATGAGCCACTGTGCCTGGCCCAGAAACCCATTTCTCATAGTTCTGGAGGCGGGAAGTCCTTGGTGCAGGTAGATTCCGTGTCTGGCAAGGGCTCGCTTCCTGGTAGAGGACACGTTCTAGCTGTGTCCTCTCATGGCAGAAGGGTTTCTCTGCCTCCCTCAGGCCTCTTTTATAAAGGGACTGTTCCCATTCGTGAGGACTCTGCCCTTATGATCCAGTCACCTCTCAAAGGCCTCACCTCGTAATCCTATACCCCTGAGGTTAGGTTTCAACATATGAATTGTGGGGGAACACGGACCTTCAGACCATCGCAGTGGAGTGCCTGGCTCAGGACGTGCAGCCTCGGCTCACCTTTTTGGATGTCCGTGGTTTGGCAGCCTTGGATTTCTTCCCCCCCTTCTTGCCTGACGTGGCCTTCCTGCCTCTTTTCTCTGGGGGTGGGGAGAGGATCGTTTCCGACTTGCCTTTGGTCCCTCGCTTTTTGGCCAGCAGTTCGGGGTGAATTCTGGGCAGCACGCCTCCACTGGCGATGGTCACTCCTTTTAGCAGCTGAAGAGAGAAACACATGCCCTCATGTAGCAAACAGCTTGCTAGTTATCGATTTAATACAGTTCTTTTTTTTGAGACAGAGTCTCACTCTGTCACCCAGGCTGGAGTGCAGTGGCGCAATCTCAGCTCACTGTAGCCCTTCTGGGTTCAAGCCATTCTCCTGCCTCAGCCACCCGAGCAGCTGAGATTACAGGTGCCTGCCACCACAGCTGTAGTAGAGATGGGATTTTGCCATGTTGGTCAGGCTGGTCTCGAACTCCTAACCTCAGGTGATCCGCTCGCCTTAGCCTCCAAAGTACTGGGATTACAGGTGTGAGCCACCGCACTCGGCCTGGATTTCATACAGTTCTAACGGTTAAAAGTGGCCTCTGCTTTCATAAAGAAACTGCATAATATACCAGTTAATTGGCCTTTCCCTCTTTTGGTTGTTGAGCATTCCTCTGTAGGGTAACAAGGCATCCTGTGATGTACAGAAAGCAAAACAAAGCAAAGCAAAATAGAAGGGATATAGAAGTTGAAACCAGGGATGTTGCCCAGGGCTCTGGAATTCCAGATGCAACAGAGGATAAAGAGCTTCCCACGCATGGAGCGCAGCTTGAGAAAATGAGGTTCAAAGGTCATTGCAAAGACTAGACCCAGTTAATGACAGACCAGTGGTCTCTGCAACCTTGCACATACATTCCATCAGTAAAGTATATCTGGCCATGCTCCTCCCCATCAACATATGTTTATTTATTGGTAAAGAACATATATGTACTACTCCACTAAAATATTCTGCAGATTCTAAACCAACGCCACCCCAAGCGTGGTCTGCGACCACGGCTCACCCCTGAACTGGTAGTTACCCATCAGTGACAACAGAAGTATAGTCAGCATCTAGAAACTTCCATAGCAGACTGACAGTTACTCTATACCTATGAATCTGATCACAAAAAATTGTGGTTTCTAGTTTGCTTTTTAATTTTTCGAGTAATTTTTATTACATTTTTGGAAATCATCATTCTGTGACGGATTGGCCATAAAAACAGCTTCTTTCCTAAAGTTTGACAAGAAAGAGATTAGAAAATAAAGATCAATGAAACAGAAATAAAAATTCTTATGCTATTTACCTACCACCTTACATATACTGTGGGTGAAGAGGCGGTATTCACTTGACTTTGGAGTCAGTTTCAGAATATAAAGGGTCCGTTCTAAAATATAAAGAAAGAGTCTTCTGCCTTCATCAGAAAAAACTGTCAACCAAGTTTGGGTGAAGAAAGTGAAGAGAATAACATTTGTGCCACAGCTTCTTCAGCAACACACAGAACTTCTCTTTAAAGAGAAAAGAAAGGTCTGGTAAGACCTAGAATATCTAATGAGATCTATGCCAGATGCAATTTTATTTCGAATGTGAATGATAGAGCTACCAGAATTTGTTCTTTCATCTGGCCTGACATTTTTTATATAAATGTAATTGGGAACTATAGCGGGAGTGACTCACGGCCAGCCAGTCCCACACGTTAGTGTGTTTGGCGAACCTATTCTGCGGCTTCTCGTGATGCTTCAGACATACCTGGTTCAGCTCCTCATCATTGGCAACTGCCAGCAAGATGTGTCGCGGGGCTATCCGGGCCTTCTTGTTGTCCCTTGCGGCATTCCCAGCCAATTCTAGAATTTCCGCTGAAATTACAAGGAAGCGTTAACAGGCAATCACAGAATGGGGTCTGAGCTAAAGCGTTTCTTTAGAAATGGTCTTCAAGTTTGATCACATTTATTCATTTGTGATTTCTATGTATCAGCCTGGAAAGAAATCCAGGAAGCATAAAAGAACTCAGGGTCCTATGTAGTCCCAGCTACTCAGGAGGCTGAGGCAGGAGGATCACTTGAGCCCAGCCAGGAGTTCAAGGCTGCGGTGAGCTATGACTGTGCCACTGCACCCCAGCCTGGGCAACAGAGTGAGATCCTGTCTCTAAAAAAAGAAAAAATTTAAAAAATTTAAGAAAAGAAAAAATAGGTCACAGAGAAGTAAGCTATTTTAGCAAGATGTCATACGATCCTGTGGCAAAGCCTCCTGATTGACCCTCAGCATCAGTTCCCCCTCTTCCTCTTCTTCCTTGGTGCAAGGCTTCTGATTTTTTTTGCCGAGCCCATAACCCCAGGAAGGAAGACTGTATTTCCCTTGGTAAGTGGGGTTCTGTGGCCAGTATTTGGCCAATGAAGGCAAGCCGTTGTATTGTCTGGTCCTTCTGGGACATGTCAGTCAATGAAGGGGCTGTGCCCTTCTTTCCTTTCTACTGGTGGGCTGAGGACATGCTGGTTGGAATTTGAACAGCTTTCTTTGACCAAGAAGAGGAAGTTGTGCACTATAGAGCAAGGGCACAGAAGGAAACTGAGTTTCCACCAATGTAGACTGTCTTTTCTAGACTTCTTTTGTATGAGAGTGAAATAAACTCTCTTGTTGAAGCCACTGTCTATGGAAGTGAATCCTGACCAATACAGAATCCTATTATTGAACCTAAATTACTCTCTCTGAAGAGAACAGTGATGTAGGTAAAGTCTGTTCTGGGTACCCACTGGGACCTCTCTTAGACCCTCTTTTTCCTCTTTGCTCAATGCCCTAGGTCCTTCCCGTCCTGGAAGAAAAGTGGATGGAAGGACTGACTTATACTGTGGGACGAGGAAATGCTTACCCCAAAAAGTGAATGCCTAAAGGGAATGCCCATGAGACCTGCGTGGGAAAGCAGGCAGCCCGGGTGTCTTCCACATAATTCCCCAAAACTTCAGCATGGCTGACTTTAACAAACATGCCACTTGGCAAATGTGAAAAAGTTGATAAGAAGAAATTTTCCTAAAGCGATTTCACATGCTACTAAAACCTTGGGGGGAAAAAAAAAATCTGTATCTGTAGAATTAGTTCTACTATCTATATGCTTCCCCCTTCTTCTGTTTTATTTTGTTATTTCTCTTTCTTTTTCAATTTTAGAAGGATGTTCCACTAAATCAAATTTGCCTTCAAAAGTATGAATGAGCCTTTAAAGAAAAATTCCTTCCCTTAGAAAGTTAAAGGCAATGTACCAATGTGTTGTCTCACTGATAATGAGGGGGAAAAGTGTGTGTGTGCATGAATGTATTGTGTGTGTGTGAGTGTGCAGGGAGGCCTGCGTGTGTGTGTGTGTGCATGTAGGTATGTGCTGAGAGGATACACTGACACAATCGCACAAATACTAAGCCCTAAAATTAACAGATGACTTTTTATGAGTCTCTACAATCAACCTAATTTCAAATAAAAGAGCACATGAAATTGCCATCATTCATAAAATCTATGGCAATAACAAAAACTTGGCATAAGTATGCCATATTAACTAAGCAAATGTGATTAACAAAAAAATTAGAATAAAATAAACATTACAGTTAAATATTTGTAGGCATTTCCATAAAGAAAAGTGCTGAATCGCCGTAAATTCATTCTAACATCTTTTCCAGATTATTGAGCAATGAATATTGTGTTTACCAACAATTCATGTATACAGCGACCATGTTTTCCGAGTCAAAGATTGGGGCCCTAAAATTTGAGAGGCGTGAGCATGTTTGTTGGGACAGTGTGATAGGGTATTTTAAATTAACGCTGTCTGTGAACCTACAGGTTATATTGGAAAAATGAAATTAATGCTGTATGTGATAACCAGGCTTGCTGCATTCAAGCTGTTGCCCAATTCTTGCTTTCTCTTCAAAAGGATGCCCATTAAAAGGAAATGGAGGCTGGGTGCAGTGGCTCACATCTGTAATCCCAGCACTTTGGTAGGCAGAGGCAGGTAGATCACCTGAGGTCAGGAATTCAAGACCAGCCTGACCAACACAGTAAAACCCTGTCTCCACTAAAAATACAAAAATCAGCTGTGCATGGTAGCAGGCACCTGTAATCCCAGCTATTCGGGAGGCTGATGCAGGAGGATCGCTGGAACCCAGGAGCTGGAGGTTGCAGTGGGCCAAGGTTGTGCCATTGCACTCCAGCATGGGCAACAAGAGCAAAATGAAATAGAGTGGCTGGGAATGGTGGCTGATGTCTGTAATTCCAGCAATTTGGGAGGCAGAGCGGATCACCTGAGGTCAGGAGTTTGAGACTAGCTTGGCCAACGTGATGAAACCCTGTCTCTACTAAAAATACAAAAATTAGCCAGGCGTGGTGGTGTGAGGCTGTAATTCCAGCTACTTAGGACACTGAG
Organism: Sapajus apella; assembly: GCF_009761245.1. NCBI lineage: Eukaryota > Metazoa > Chordata > Mammalia > Primates > Cebidae > Sapajus > Sapajus apella. The sequence continues at coordinate 1,515,059 of NW_022437034.1, read as the reverse complement.
GCAGGAGAATCGCTTGAACCTGGGAGGTTGAGAGGTGGAGGCTGCAGTGAGCCAAGGTCAGGCCACTGCATTCCAGCCTGGGTAAGAGTGAGATTCTGTTTCCAAAAAAAAAAAAAAAAAAAGAAAGAAAGAAAAGGAAGAAAGAAAAGAAAATGGAATTATAAAGCTTTCAGATAGACTTTATTTATTTTTGAGACAGGGTCTCACTCTGTCTCCCACGTTGGAGTGCAGTGATGTGATCATGGTTTACTGCAGCCTTAACCTCTTGGACTCAAGTGATCCTCCCTCCTCAGCCTCCTCAGTAGCTGGGACCACAGGCTTGTGTTACCACACCACGCTAATTATTAATTTTTTTTTTGTAGAGAACAGAGTTTCACTTCGTTGTCCAGGCTGGTCTCAAACTCCCGGGCTCAAGTGGTCCTCCTACTTTAGCTTCCCCAAGTGTTGGGATTTCCAGGTGTGAGCCCCTGTTCCCGGCAGGCTTGCTTTATGGCTCTAGATTAAAACGTGCAGCTCCCCGTTGTGCACAGTGAAGGGAAGTGTGCTACACCTGCTCATCTCAAGGGACTCTTATTTATGTCTGGGTTACACCTGGGAGGAAGAAGCCCTCCTTTTATCCGTTTTTCTCATCCCTTTTTCTAGTTGGGTTTGGGGATTAATGAGCCTCCCAATTTTAAGCTTCTGTGCAACTGAATTGAATTTAGCATCCTGGATCATTACTTTCCTGCCTCCTGTTACCTGCATTTAGAGGGAGAAATTAAGCGTCCTCCCCAAGTTGATCAAATTAACTGTCAGCATAAGAGACAGGGCTAATGGGAAGCACTACATATGTGGAGTCTTCAGGAAGCCCCTGAAGGTCCAGTTATTTTCACTTGACAGACAGATGCACAGATACTAGACTCACAGATGAAAAATCTGCCGGAATCGAATGCAGCATAGAACGAGACTGAAGGTAGAGACTCAGCATGCAGCACAATTCAGGCAATGCAGACGATGCTTGGGGAACATGCAACTGGGCTCTTAAACCCTTTTGAAATGATTTATAAGAAAGAAAACCTTGATTCTGTGTTCTAGTGCAAAAGCAGTGGTAGGACTTTTTTTTTTTTCCTTATCGAGGAAAAGATAATACCTCACAGAAAATCTACATCAAATAGCTCTTATCTCTTTTGAATGTTTAGTCTGGACATCCTTGAGACATGGACTTCACCATTTAAATGTTTGTAATAACATTAATTATTAGCCAGGCACAGGGCTCATGCCTATAACCCCAGCACTTTGGGAGGCTGAGGTGGGAGGATTGCTTGAGCTCGGGAGTTCAAGGCTGCAGTGAGCTGTGATAGTGCCACTGCACTCTAGGGTGACAGAGGACCCTGCCTAAAAAGAAAAAAATTCAAAGCAAATGAAACAAGAAAAACATTGACCATCATTAATAGTTTCAAATGTTATTATGGCAAATATAGTCCCATGAATTATAAAAGTTTGCTACATGCTTGAGTGATTTTATTGATCTTGGGGATTTCATTAATCCTGCCAAATCCTTATATTGGCAATCAATAGGAAAACTGGATTTACACAGTACTGATTTACTCTACTGCAAATGTTGTGGGAAGACCATAATTCCGTTAAGTAGTGGGGACTTCTATAGCAAACCCCTCACTTCTTGGAAGTCACACTTCTAACAATAGTAACCATCTGGAACACAGCTGAGTACTGAGTAGTAAAAAGAATTTCTTTAGCCAAAAGTGATGCTGTAAAGCTCAAACATGTTATTTTGGAAGAGTCTGCGTCCTTTCATTTTGTATACAATTTAAACCAACAGTGGATATTCCAGCCTACAGAAGATGGGAAATAACACATTAATTTTAGGGTTGGGACAGGGGAGGTGGAGTGACCAAGACTCTGTCTCCTTCCCAGGTCTTTTCTTCCTTGTCCACTTGCCCACCGATTGGCGGTGCCCCTGGGGTTCTGCCTGTGTCTTCTGCTCTGCTAGGGCCATGAAATCTGAGGAAAATCCCATCGGACTCATGGCTCCAGCTTCTGTCCACCTGCCTCTACTACAGAATCTGTACCATCAGCCCTACCATGATATCACCCAGACGGCCTCACCTGGGGGCTTCACAGGTAAAGCAAGCATCACATTCCCCAAATCAAAATCATTTCCCCAAACCTGCTTTTCCCAATCACCCTTGGAACTGGCAGCTCCATCCTACCAGAGACCTGGGAGTCATTCTCTATCCTTCCCTCTCCCACTCCCCAGCTCCTTCCAGTCACCACCTGGGGTCCATCCAGCCTCATCAATCTCACATCCTTTTGGCCTCCTTGTTGCCATTGCCTGAGTTAAAGCTCTCTTCTCTTTTAGCCCAGGTAATTGTAGCGGGTGCTAGATGGTTTCCCCATCCCTAGTTTTGTTGTTCTCCAGATCTATGCCAGCAAGGCCACTGCTGAAGCTCAGGAGTTCAAGACCAGCCTGGGCAACACGGCGAAACCCCATCTTTACAAAAGTTACAAAAATTAGCTGGGCTTGGTGGTATGTGCCTGTAGTCCCAGCTACATAGGGGGCTGAGGTGGATTTCTTGAGCTCAGGAGATCTAGGCTGCAGTGAGCCGTGATCATGCTACTGCACGCCAGCCTGGGCAACAAAGACCCACGCTGCCTCTAAAAAAAGAAAGAAAAGACATTCCTGCCTCAAGATACTTTTTATATTTAGAAACAGGGTCTTGCTCTGTTGCCCAGGCTGGAATGCAGTGTTGCTATCCAGGCTTATCGCAGCTTCAACCTTCTGGGCTCAAGTGATTCTCCCACCTGAGCCTCTGAGTACCTGGGATTGCAGAGGTGAGCCACCATGCCCAGCAAGATTCTTTACTTTCTGAATTTTGTTAGAGCAAAACTCTTTACTACCATCTGCTGGAAATTCTCATAATAAATACGTGCATCTTTGTAGTTTAGGATTTGAATGATATTCCCTTAGATGTGTGTTCTTGTGCAGCATACAATCTGTACAGCCACATGTACTGGTGGTCAAAGTAATCTTTTAAAAACACAAATGAAAATCATTAGATAAAAAAATTTTTGGTGTTAAGTGGTGAGACCCAATTATCTGGAAATGACATGTAAATGACAAGTGTCTATGTTATACAGTGATTTCATGGGATGTCCTGAAATTCAACCCTATTTTAAGACCTACTTGTTCCGTCAGTTGAAAATGCATTACATTACAGAAAATTTTCTCATAATCAAAATGATTACAAACAATTCCTTCTCAACATCTTGCATTTACATTATATCTACTGTCAGTGCATACAAAATGCCATTGCAGAACTGGGGGCTTGCTTTCTCAGTCCATTTTTCCTCACTTACATTGGAGATGTGAACTGGACCAACATGATCACAATTCCACAGATCAAGAAGCTGAAGCAGGAACGTGATAACCATTCCGGAAGGCGAGCATGCTCAGGTCAATGGGGCCTTCTAAATGAGCAGTTGCGCATGCCTTCTTTGCGGGGCTGTGCATCCTCCTTCAACAGGTTGGCACCAGAGACACCATGGTTCTAGCCCCATGTGTGAGCCTGGAGCAAGCCAGACAGCCAGTCCAGAGAATCAGGGGAGGCAGACTGCTGTCCCTCGTCCCGCGTTGCTGAGAATTTGTGCCCTCCTTTTTTGACTGTGTTGTCCCCAGCCTTCTCTTCCTGGCTATTCCTGTGGCCCCAGGTTGCCTTTCCGAGGCAGTGTGTGGGAGAGAGAGCCTTCAGAAACCACAGACATGAATCTCAGAGGAGTGGTAGACTGGCCAAAGGAAGCCCACCGATGGTGGCTCATTGGCCCCCATGGCATCAGCAGGAGAATCCAGTTCATGTGGGGGTGAAGAGCATGGCTCTTTTGGGCGGGAGAGCAGAATGGAATACTGCCACTTATGACTTGTGTAATGAGGGTCACTTAGAAAGGCTGAGCTGTGTGTGGGAGGAAGGTGTGGGAGGCACGTGTCTCCCAGGGGCACACTGCAGTGTCTGCATCAGTTCCAAGCAGCCCTTCTCCTTCTAGCAGCTGGAGGAGGTGCCTTCCCACCTGGGGCCAGGGCTTCCAGCCAGCTCTGGAGACCCCGGGGCCCAGCTTTCCCACGAGGCTCATTGCCTCTGTGTCTCCAGCTCGCTCCCTCCTGCAGGGGCTACACCGTGTTGGTGCTGGGAATCCCTCTGGTAGTCTGGGGAGGCGCAACCACATCTCAGAACAAAGCATTTGATTAAAAAAAAAAGGTAAAAAAAAAAAAATAACATACATTTACCATTTAACCATTTTAAAGGATACGATTCGATGGCATTAAGTATATTCACAATGTTGTGCGACCATAACTATCCATTTCCAGAACTTTTTCTTCATCCCAAATGGAAACTCTGTACCCACTAAACAGGAACTCATCACTTCTCCCCCCTTCTCCTCAGCCCCTGGTAACCTCTATTCTACTTTCTGTCTCTGAATTCACCTCTTCTAGGTGAATCACCTACTCTGAGTATCATCTATAAATAGAATAATACAATATTGCCCTACTGTGTCTGCCATGCTTCATATGCATGTTTTCAAGGTTCTTCCAGGCTGTGGCATGTACCAGAATTTTATTCCTTTTTGAAATATCATGGCTGAATAATAGCCCGGTGTACGTATATACCACATGTTGCTTATCCATTCTTCTGTTGACCGACACCGGGTTGCTTCCACCTTTCAGCTGTTGTGAATAATGCTGCCAAGAACATAGTTGCACAAATATCTGTTTGAGTCTCTGCTTCCAGTTCTCTTGGGTATATAACTAGGAATGGAATGGCTTGGTTGTATTGGTGATTCTACGTTTAACTTTTTGAGGAATCGCCAAATTGTTACTCATAGTGGCTGCACCATGTTTTAGAAATAAACTTTTATTTTTATTTTTTAATCTTTGTGAAAACATAGTAATTGTGTATATGTATGGGGTACATAGATATTTTGATACAGGCATTAAATGTGTAATAATCACCTCATGGAAAATGGGGTTTCCTTCTCCTCAAGCATTTATCCTTTGTGCTACAAACCATCCAATTATACTCTTAGTTATTTAAAAAGGTACAATTAAATTATTTTTACTCCAGGCTGCAGCATTTTACATGTCATTCATTCATAAGATCTATGGCAGCTCTAATCATTACTTTGAGTGTGAAGAGCTCCCCACCCCCTTTGTCTCTCGGTCCCCACCTCCTACTTCTCAGCTCACTGTGGTTTGGTTCTGACCACCCACACTGTCCTTGCCAAAGTCGCCATGACCCTGAGGTGGTTAGATCTGTTGTCCTTGTCTGGTTTTCATCAGCGTGACCCTTAGGGGCTGCTGCCCTCCCCTCCCTTCCCTTGGCCCCTGATGCATCACATGCTCACATCTTTCCTCCTTGCCCTCTGGCTTTCCTCAGCCTCCTTTGCCATCCTTTCCATCTCTCCCTGGCCCACTGGGCACACTAGTGTTGCTCATGCTGGGTCCGGTGCTCTCTCTGGGTGACCTCCCTCACTTCCACTGCCTTAACATCCAGATGTGAACCCCCAGCCCACAGCTCCCTCCTGAGCTCGCCAGATACCTACAGGGTCTTCACTCAATAACAGCAATAGCTGCATGTATGGAGTTGCTCACATGTGCTGAGTGGCACATAAAGTAATTCCATGAATTATTTTATGCAGTTCTCACGATAACATCATGAGTGGTAAAGCAATGGGCCTGAGGGTTCACAGCTGATATGTGGCAGAACCAGAATCTAGGTTCAGGTCTGGCTGGATCCAGCATTTCTGTCTGCTCTGCCCTTCTGGACATCTTTGTTTTTTGAGAGACAGGGCCTTGCTTTGTCACCCAGGCTGAGGAGTACAGTGGTGCAATCATAGCTCACTGCTGCCTCGAGTTCTTAGGCTCAAAGAATCTTCCCACCTCAGCTTCCCGAGCAGCTGGGACTATAGGAACATGCCACCACACCCAGTTAATCCTTTTTTTTTTTTTTTTTTTGAGATGGAGTTTTGCTTTTGCTGCCCAGGCTGGAGTGCGGTGGTATGATCTCAGCTCACTGCGACCTCCACCTCCCAGGTTTGGGTGATTCTTCTGCCTCAGCTTCCCAAGTAACTGGGATTACAGGCATGGATCATCATGTCTGGCTGATTTTTGTAATTTTAGTGGAGATGGGGTTTCACCATGTTGGTCAGGCTAGTCTTGAACTTCTGACCTCAGGTGATCCACTAGCCTCTGCCTCCCAAAGTGCTGGGGTTACAGGTGTAAGTCACTGTGCCTGGCCCACACCTGGTTAATTTTTAATTTTTTTGTGGAGACGAAGTCTCACCATCTTGCCCAGGCTGGTTTGGAACTCCTGGACTCAAATGGTCCTCCCATTTTGGCCTCCCATAGTGTTGAGATTACAGGCATGAGCACTCTGCCCAGCCCTCTTGGACCAAAGCTCAGCAGGTCCCAAACTGAGCCCCTCCTGCTACAGCCTGGTTCTCATCCACTGCTCCCGACTTCAGCTGCAGGCACCATTCTCCATCCACTAGCTGCTTTGCTCTCTTCTCCTTCCTTCTTGGCCTGACTTCCTATACCCATTTCCTACTCCTCTTGTCTCCAAGTCCACAGCTGCACTTCTCAGCCCATGGCAGTGTGGCCTGAAAGAAAGCAGCTAGTCCACGCTTGCAAGATTTGTGTCATCCTTGATGCCCCTCCCTGAGGATCTAACCCATTATGGAGCGGAGCTGACTCCACCATCCAGAGAGTACCCAGATTTCCTATATCCTCTCATCATCCTCACTGTGCACCCTTGGTTCTGGCCACTGTCAGTTCTTTACAAAGTGACACTAACCTCCACTGGTCTCCTAGAATCTGATCTTGCTCCTTGACAACTGTTCACTACCTAAAGCCAGATGCCCTGCAGTTGCTACCTCAACCCTTTGATACCTCCTCTGCCGTGTGTGTGTGCGCGCACGCACGCGCACATGTGCGCACACCCTCAACGTGGCCCTCAAGGGCCGTCACAGTCTAGCCCCTGCTGCCCTGCCCCCATCTCATCTCTCACCCCTCCCATTTCCAAGCTCTGCTCCAGGCACATTAGAAACGGCCACGCACGTGGATCACAAGGTCAAGAGATCGAGACCATCCTGACCAACATGGTGAAACCCCGTCTCTACTAAAAAATACAAAAATTAGCTGGGTGTGGTGGTGTGCGCCTGTAGTCCCAGCTACTGGGGAGGCTGAGGCAGAATTGCTTGAACCCGGGAGGGGGAGGTTGCAGTGAGCTGAGATCGCGCCACTGCACTCCAGCCTGGCGCCTGGTGACAGAGCAAGACTCTGTCTCAAAAAAAAGAAGAAAAGAAATGGCCACACACTCCTTTAAACTTGGAGTCTTCTCTCTTATTCCCCACCTTCCTCATCATCTTCCCCTAGTTCACCGTCCCCACCTGAATCTGGCTGACTCCCTTCCCCAGCTGGATGGCCATCAGAATCATTTGGGGAAGCTTTTAAGAATCTTGATGCACAGAAAATACCCCAGAATCTCTCAGGGGTGGGACCCAGTCATCAGGCTTTGAAATCGATCGATAAGAGAAAATGCAGGGTTGACAACCTGGTTTAGGTCTTAACAACGCTTGCATTATATTAGGCAGCCCTTCCCCCAACGCACGCTTCCCGAAGCTCCTCTCATTCCCTGCTGGACAACACCTGATCTTACTGTGAGGCGTTTCATTGTTGTCCTCCTCCCCACTAGGCTGTAAGCCCAGCAAGGGGCAGGACCAACATGGCCTCTTTTCTACTCTATCTTCAAGGCCTGAATGATTCACATGAGGCACAGTCTAGATTTGTTTTATGAATGTGGAAGTCATTTCAAGGTTGACAGGAGGCGTCCACACTTTGACCCCCTTCCCTAAACAAAATCAGTGAATACCTCTTTAAAAAATAAATAAACAACAACAAAAAAACAGACTAAAAATTCTCCCATGGCACTTACTCAACAGTAGCTTGCAATTCCACTAATATGATTCATTCCTTTGGATTAAAATGCTTTATCTCATTAAAATGCAAATCCAGCCTGAAAATACACCACCTTAATGGCATTAGTCATTTATACTTTGTCCTGAATGATTTTATCAGCTCTTAGTAGAGGGGGGAGGAGAAGAATTACCACTTATTGAGTGCAGCCCATGCGCCAGGTGTTTCACACATATTAGCTCATTGAATGAGGTTAAATGAGCTGGTTCTGGAAACAACTGAAGCTCAGAGAGGTTAGGGTAACACAGCTGGTCAGTGAGTCATCCCGACTGGAACTGACATCTGAGCCTGCGCGCTCTCAGCGCCTGCCTGCCTTTGGAGGAGAGAAAAGGCACAGAGAAGGGAGGAAAAATACACAGAGGACAGGCTTGGGCCTCAGGAGACCAATGTCACCTCCTCCTCCTCCTCCACGTGGCCCAGGATGGTGTTGGTCTCTGGGACTGGCCGGGGGCAGGAGGACTTTGGCAATGGCACCCTTGCAGGCGCTCATCCGCTCCACATTCAACCCGTTGTATAAACGGCCCAGTTCTACTGTGGGGACTCTGCCTAAGGAGTTACTGTGTGCGCCGATGTGGAGGTGCTCAGCAAATGCTCTTGGAATGGATGAATGAACAGGAACAGGTAAGCTTCGTCTATCTCACACCTCTGAACCAAAGGCTAACAGAGATGCCAGGGATTCCAAAGGCCAGATTTTGTATATGCACTGGTTTAGACTTTTGCCAAATGGAAGCACAAGAAGTACTTAATTATTTTCATCACACAAACATTAGGGCAGCATAGTGCAGCCAAACTGCGTGGCTCCAGGTTGAGGGCCCTAGGGGAGTCCTAGTTCCCCATCTGGAAGCTGTGGGATCTTTGAGTGACTCAGTGTCTTCCAGTCTCAGTGGGTGCCACACACCTAACAGGTTGTTTTGAAGCTTCATAAACCCTTCTCAAAGTCTGTTCTCTCCCTCCCTCAGCTGGGAGGTTTTCCCATCAGATTACTCGGCCTCACTCCAGACTCAGTGAATCAGACCCTTTGAGAGTGTATCTGGGAACTTGCATTTTATTTATTTTTATTTTTTTATTTTTTGAGACAGTCTAGTTCTGTTGCTCGGGGTGGAGTGCAGTGGCGTGGTCTTGGCTCACTGCAACCTCCACCTCCTGGGTTCAAGTGATTTTCCTGCCTTAGCCTCCCAAGTTGCTGGGATTACAGGTGTGTGCCTGGCTAACTTTTGTATTTTTAGTAGAGATGGGATGTCACCATATTGGCCAAGCTGGTCTCAAACTCCTGACTTCAGGTGATCCACCTGCCTCAGCTTCCCAACGTGCTGGGATTACAAGGGTGAGCCACCGCACCTGATGGGAACTTACATTTTAAACAAGCATTCCCCACATCTTTTGGCTTGAGGCTAAAAGACTAGCTACAATCTTGCTATTCATTGTCTGGTCCCTGGACCAGCAGCATTGGCATCACCTGGGAGCTTGAGGTATACAGTCTCAGGTCCCACCCTGTTCTTGTCAACAAGATGCCTGGGTGACCCCACTTTGAAAAGCATTGATTTTCAGAGCCCTCCAGCTCTCCCCAACCTCCTAAAGGAGTGAAGGACTTTTAGCTCAGGAGCAAGCTTTCATTTCATAAGAGGAAGGCTCACAATGCAGAGGTCTGCCTGATGGAAGCTTTTGGGGGAGGACGTTTCACCAATCAATGCTGGTTGGTGAGTGATGGGAACTAAGAGGGCAGAGCAGAATTGAGCACCTACAGAGGAAGAACCAGCAGAAAAGAGGAACCTGGGAATAGAAGACAGGACCAGCCCTGCTGAAGCCCAGGGGATTTCATGAGTGAGGCTCGCCTCCCCAGTGTTAGACAGTTTGGGGAGGTTTGCTTTTTAACCTGGCAGAATTCTCAAGGGACTTAACCTTGGTGTCTAGACCTTGAGCAAAGTCAGAGACATTGTTGCTTGTGGCTGTTACCCAACAAAGGACTAAATCACACTTATGGTATAAATACATACATTTGAGATGGAGTCTCACTCCTGTTGCCCAGGCTGGAGTGCAATGGCACCATCTTGGCTCACTACGACCTCTGCCTCCCGGGTTCAAGTGATTCTCCTGCCTCAGCCTCCTGAGTAGCTGGGATTACAGGGATGTGCCACCACATCCAACTGATTTTGTATTTTTAGTAGAGATGAGGTTTCTCCATGTTGGTCAGGCTGGTCTTGAACTCCCAATCTCAGGTGATCTGCCCGCCTCAGCCTACCAAAGTGCTGAGATTACAGGGGTGAGCCACCACGCCCGGCTGTGTGTGCATATATATATGTGTGTGTATATATATGTGTGTGTGTGTGTGTGTGTGTATATATATATATATTTATATATTTACAAATATTTCTAAAAAGCACCCCTGATATTGTAAAGTTTGGTGTCTGTTTATGACATAAGAGAACAACAACAAAAAAGCTAAAGAGAAAGTTCCCAAGATAAAGAATACACACAGCAAAATCCCATCTTCCAGTAAAAAATGAACTTTGACAACAAATGTGGGAAACTATTTTCTATGCACCCCTGTTAGATGAGAATCACCTCAGTGAAGGAGAGAAAAATTAGAACATTACATCGGCTTCATGGCAGCAGCCGAAGATGTTTTTGATGATCAGATAAATGTTATTTATGGACACTGAGTCCTAGTTTAAATATACCAGGAAAACTGATGTTTAATGAGCAATTTGGTGTAAAAAGACTCCCTTTTATAAAATGAATGTCAACTCCCCCATTCTCCCTGCAGTTTCTTTTTCTTCAGGAGCTTGGATATTTATATATTGCATTTGCTTAAAGCAAGTTACATCTTTCGCAGCACTGGTGTAGGAGAGCCACTTACTTGATTGTGAGTTCTCTGCCTTCCATGCTGATCATCTGTCCTTCCTATGCCCTCTTCTCTCCCCTAAAGCCTGCAGAAGTTGACTTTAGCCAAGCAGGCCAGTTGCAACCCTGTCACCACCCACAGTAGCCTTGAGCAATTCGGAACATCCCTCCCCAGCCTGCGAGGGGGATCCAGGGGAGAGTGGGGACCTGGGAGCAGGCAGTTACCTCTGCGTGTCCCATTACCTGCCAGGTACTCAATGACTGCTGCCATGTAGACAGGGGCACCCACGCTGATCCGGTACTTGAACGTCCCTTTCTTCAGATAACGCATCAGCCTCCCCACTGGGAAGATGACACCTGCCCTGGCTGAACGGGACAGCTTGGACATTTTCTTCTTCCCGCTCCGGCCCGACATCTTGCCTCAGTTTCCCTCTCAGCTTGCTGACACAGTGGCCTCCCGGCACTAATATAATGCTGAAAAGGAAAAAAGGAAAGACGAGAGTTGAGGAAGGGTAGTTGGCAAACACCTTGGGCACAGTGGCATGGCCCTTGGGCACCACTGTGACACCTCTGATTGCCTCGGGGAGGCGGCTGAAACCTGGCTGCCACTGTAGGTGCAAGAGGCATGGAGTCAAGCCTGGGGTCTCTGAAGGGCATGGGCAAGCCCACCCACAAACATCCCTCCCTCACCAAGACAGCCTGACCTCAAGAGGAGAGGCCACAGAAAACTGTCACTGAATAGAGAGCTCTCGGTCCTGTGGTCAGATGAACAGTGATTCCCAAAGAGGTCCATTTCCTCATCCCCAGAACCTGTGAATGTTATGTTATATGACAGAGGCTTTGCAGATGGAAGTAAGCTAAGGGTCTTGAGATGGGGAGATTATCTCAGATTATCTAGTTGGGCCTAACATAATTGCCAGGGTCCTTAGAAGAGGGATGCAGGGGATCAGAGTGAGCAGTAAGAGATGTGAGAACAGAAGGAAGAGGATTCTCCCCTCAAAGCTGCCAGAAGGAATTGGTCCTGCCGATACCTTCACTTTAACCCAGTAGGACTGATTTTGCACTTCTGACCCTGAATTATAAGGGAATAAATTTGTATTGTTTTAAATCACAAAGTTTGGGGTAATTTGTTCCAGCAACAACAGGAAAACTATTACAATTCCTCTTGGCCTACATGACTTTGCCCATTATAAAGACATACCTGAGATGAGCGACTTATAAAGAAAAAGAGTTTAATGGACCCACAATTCCATGTGGCTGGGGAGGCCTCACAATCATGGTGGAAAGTAAAAGGCACGTCTTACATTGGCACCAGGCAAGAGAGAGAATGAGAACCAAGTGAGGGGAGACCCCTTATAAAACCATCAAATCTCATGAGACTCATTCACTACCACAAGAACGGTATGGGGGAAACTGCCCCTGTGATTCAATTATCTCCCATGGGGTCCCTCCCACAACATGTGGGAATTATGGGAGCAACAATTGAAGATGAGCTTTGGGTGGGGACACAGCCAAATCATATCAGTTAGTTTCAGCAGACATAACTGAGAGCTGATGTGTATTTCCCAGGCACTTTTCTAACTCCTGCAATAATGTAGCACTCTTAGAAATGGAAACAGGCCAGAAGAGGCAGTTTTACTGAATATGCGTGGCATGCAGACAGAGCAGATGAAAGGTCAGAGTGCAGTCTGAGCTTCTGTTCCTTGGAATGGGGAATCCAGGTTGATTTTGGGGAGAAACTTCGGAGTCTGCACAAAGAGGTGAAGTCAGCACAAGGAACTAAGAGACAAACATTCACTGTTGCTTAAGGAAGCTATCTTTTGTGTGAAGATAAAATAATTCCATATTCCTGGACAGAGTCTTTGTAAGCCTACCCACAATCTAGAAAATTGTAGTAGAATTTGGGTGGGCTTGATCTGTTGGTGGACAGAGTATTGTAACTGACAAATGAAATATAATCTTCAGTAAGTAAAAGCAAATTGCAAGGGAGAAACGGTCAAGAGCAAAAAAGCAAAGAAAAGGAAAAACACATTTTCTAGGAAATGTGTTACTATATCAAAGCTCTCTTCCTCAAGGGCAATGGCATTCTCAGGGGCCATTTCCTCTGGAGATGAAAAATGAGAAAGTCAGAAACAGATTGAAATTTGTTCTATCTGTTGATCCTGGTTAGGTCATCATACCAACAGGCGAGATGGCAAAGGAAAGGAAGGCCCACAAAAGTCACTAAACATATGACAGAAGAAGGTACTAAATGAATGCTTGGTTAATATGAAATAGATATAAACCAGGATTTACTTAATGAACAGATTTTACTGAACTGATTTCAATTTTCTAAAGCATCTGATAACTCCATTACGACCAAGGAGACTATAAAAAGCTCTGAAATTAGCAACAAACCCCCTTTTCAACAGCCACCTATCCCTGAGGTGAATAAGTCAAGTTGGGGCATTTTATTATATACTTCATATACATTATTTAAAATGCTCAAATGTACTTACTACTCTCTACTCCCCTATTTTATATTTTATATGTCATTTTGCCATCAAAGGATATAGCTATTCATCAGTTAGGTACAAGCAAAGATGAGAAAAGTGCCTTAGACTATTATCTTTTTGACAGCAAGGCAGAAGGATCAGATGCCATGTTGTTTTATCATGTTTCTTCATCTGGAAGAAACAAGGTCTCCCACATTTGCTGTGCTGCTGCTGTCTGTGGCTGCTCACTCTCATACCTCCACTTGTAGAGGTTTTCTCTTTGAGGAAGCAAGCAACATTTACCTAAAAGCAAGCAACTTTTAGGTAAATATATGGAGGGCCTGCTGTTAGGCAGCACTGTAGCAGGAAAGGGGAAAGAGACAGCAATGCTAAGCAGTTCCTACCCTCACACAGCACATGTTTGCTAGCTGGGTTGTGGTGCTCTAAATGGAGGTGGCTCTTGCTATAGTGGAAGGAGCCTGGGACTGGGGAACTGCAGTCCTGAGCATAGCCCACTTCTACATAACTAAGTCATGCACCCCCAATGACTGCACATATGATGGTGGTCCCGTGAGGTCCTAATGGAGCTGGGAAATTCCTATGACCTAGTGACATCTTTTTTTTTTTTTTTTTTTTTCTTTTGAGATAGAGTCTTGCTCTGTTCCCCAACTGGCGGGCAGTGGTGTGATCTCAGCTCACTGCAACCTCTGCCTCCCAGGTTCAAGCGATTCTCCTGCCTCAGCCTTCCGCGTAGGTGGGACTATAGCAGTGCACCACCACGCCTGTCTAATTTTTATATTTTTACTAGAGATGAGGTTTCACTATGTTAGCCAGGCTGGTCTTGAACTCCTGACCTCAGGTGATCCACCATCCTTAGCCTCCCAAAGTGCTGGGATTACAGGTGTGAGCCAGTGTACCTGGACAACCCAGTGACATCTCAATGGCGTAGCACAATGCCTTACTCATGTGTTTGTGGTGACACTGATGTAAACCTGTGCTTCCAGTCATATAAAAGTGTAGCACACATAATTATGTATAGTACATAATACTTGATAAGAAATGACTATGTTACTGGTACTCCTTCTACTTATTTAAAACAAAGTTATCTGTAAATCAGCCTCAAATGGGTCTTTCAGGAGGTATTCCAGAAGGAGGCATTATTACAGGAGATGACAGCTCCGTGGGTGTTACTGACCCTAAATACTTTTCAGTGGACAAGACGTGAAGGTGGAAGACAGTGTTGTTGATGACTCTGACTCTGTGTAGGCCTAGGCTAATGTTTGTGTGTCTTATTTTTTTATCAAAAGTTTAAAAAAGTTAAAAAAAAATTTTTTTTTAATAGAAAAGTGGTTATAGAGTAAGGCTATAAAGAAGGAAAATGTGTAGCTGTACAATGCATTTGTGCTTTAAGCTAAGTGTTATTACAAAAGAGTCCAAAAGTTTGTAAAGTTTAAAAAGTTTATAAAGTAAAAAAATTACAGTAAGCTAAGGTTAATTTATTATTGTAGAAAAGTATTCTCTTTTAGTGTAGCTGGCCAAGCATGGTGGCTCATGCCTGTTATCTCAGCACTTTGGGAGGCTGAGGCAGGCAGATCATGAGGTCAGGAGTTTGAGACCAGCCTGGCCAACATGGTGAAACCCGGTCTCTAATAAAAATACAAAAATTAGGTGGGTGTGGTGGCGGGCGCCTGTAATCCCAGCTACTTGGGAGGCTGAGGCAGGAGAATCGTTTGAACCCAGGAGGTGGAGATTGCAGTGAGCTGAGGTCATGCCATTGCACTCTCCCGCGTGGGTAAGGGGAGAAAACCCCCATCAAAAAAAAAAAAAAAATTAGTGTAGTTTACATGTACAGTGTTTATAAAGTCCACGGTAGTGTACAATAATGTCCCAGGCCATCACATTCACTCGCCACTCACTCACTGACTCACCCAGAGTACTTCTAGACTTGCAAGCTCTATTCATAGCAAGGGACCTATACATGTGTACTACTGTTTACATTTTCTACTGTATTTTGCTGTGCCTTTTCTAAGCTTAGAGACACAAAAACTTACTATTGTGTTACCATTGCCTGCAGTATTCAGTACAGTAACGTGTTGAGCAGGTTTGCGGCCCAGAAGCAATAGGTCATGGGATCACAGCCTGGGTGTGCAGGAGGCTGCGCCATCTAGGTTTCTGGGGTCCATTCTACGCTGTTTGCACCGTGACAAAATCACCTAATGATGCATTTCTCAGAATGTATCTTTGTCGTTAAGTGATGCGTGATTGTAGTTATGTGAGCTTCACATGTATTTGTTTGGGCCTCTGTGGCCTCATCTGTAAAACAGGGGAGGTTGCTAACATCCTTAAAGTCATTCTGCTCTTAAACCACCTGATTTTTCTGAAAGGGCCTTTTCCATGATTTTGGTAGAGAAGCTTAGGCTCTTTAAGCAGTCAGCTCTAAAGACTTAAGAGTCTACACGGGCTCATAAAGGTGCATTAGTGACCCTCCTAAGCCAATTATGTGCTTTTCTCAGTTAATGGTAAGTGGGATTGGAGGATGATTAGTAAGTCTGGTTGTCAAGAAAACCACCCGAAAAGCCCATCACAGGGTGGACGTGCTCTGTGAATATGGTGTATGCTGGTTGGTCTTAATCTCTCCCTACCATGCTTCCACCAGAGAATGCTGCATGAAGTGCAAACACCGCAAGGGCAGGACACCCGCTGTGTACACACACACACACACACACTTTTCTCAAAACAGCCAGAGAATGACTAGATGTGCATGATAAAGCCACCTAGGGACTTTCCCACTATTAGCCAAGAGAAGTCACAAATTGCCCTAAAAATTGGAAATTAGGACTAGGAGTAGAACAGAAGCAAGTGACTTAAGGGGACAGATGCCTAAAACATTCATGAAGAGGCCGGGCATGGTGGCTCATGCCTGTAATCCCTGCACTTTGGGAGGCCGAGGCGGGTGGATCACCTGTCAGGAATTCAAGACAGGCCTGGCCAACATGATGAAACCCTGTCTCTACGAAGAATACAAAAAATTAACCAGGCATGGTGGTGGGTACCTGTAACCTCAGGTACTCTGGAGACTGAGGCAGGAGAATTGAACCCAGGAGGCGGAGGTTGCAGTGAGCCAAGATCGGGCCACTGCACTCCAGCCTGGGCAACAAGAGCAAAACACTCTGTCTCAAACACAACACACACACACACACACACACACCCCCACACACACACCACTCATGAAGATAAATAGCCAAATAAGGAAAATCAAAGTAGGAACAAGTAGAGAAACATACCAGCTACACATTGTAAAACAGTACCTAAATGTAAGAATCATCCCGAACAAGGTTTTCTCTCTGTGGCTTCCAGACTTCACTCTAGGTGAGGGCCTTAGAGGAAATCCCCCTGGGTGGGGGCGCAGCTCCTTCTGAGGTCTAAGTGTGAGATGAATTGACTTATACATGTGCTTTTAGCAGGACTGGAGAGTTCTTCTTGCCTGCCAAACCCATCTTTTCAGGTCTTGTGTGGGGTTTAAGCAGCCAGGCACCTTCTCCCAGGCCCTCCTGGGGACTCAGGGCTGTGAGGCCCTGTACACTGACAGCAGGAATCGGACCACATCCCGGAATCCCTAGGGGAAGCAAGGAGGGGCCGATGGAGCTACATCTACCAGAGCCCACCCGCGGCAGGAAGTGCTGAGCCTCTGGGACCACTCCAGAGAGGACATTGCTTTCTAAAGACCACCTCTCCCCTAAGCCTGTGCTGGATTCTGCCTGGCGTTACGATAAATTATAACCCTGAACTTCCTTCTTGCCACCCTTTCCTCCAACTCTATTCTGTCTTGGGAAGTCAGGAGTCAAAAACTTGAATGGGTTTTTATCCACATCCTGGGAATTTGAGTCTCGGTGTAGGTCTACAGTCTAAAGAGATAAGAATTATTGCAAGGTGAAAATTTGTTTCCTTCAGACTAATACTTAAATGTTACCTCTGCTCTAAGATAATTTTGCTCTGATTAGGCAAAACTTAAGGACTCCGATACACTATGTTTACACGTTTGGAGAGAGAATATGGCTGGACACGGCTCTTGGTGTGCTCAGACACACCATGTGGGCATCCCCTGGAGGCCATGTGGCTCTGTTCAGGTGGCCCCATCCTCCCAGATGCACACGGGATATAGAGAAAACCAGACACCCTGTACCTGCAGTGCACCTGTCCTTTGATAGCGGAAAGATCAAGGTATACAGTCTCATAATTACTGGCAGGGTGGATCAGAGCATTTTAAGCACGTTAGCGGTGGGAAACAGAGAGGTAAAACTCCAGACTCAAAGAAGAGGGAGAATACAGGGCTCCTGCTTGTCTACCGCCACCCCCCACTGCCACCCCAGGGAGAAGAGCAGGGGAAGCACATTGCTGGTATTGTGTGCTGGGGAAGAGGGCGTATTCAAACTCTGTTGTTTCAGGATTTATTTCCAGGTTTGGGTTTTAAGCCCATAATAACACCAACAGGTTAGATTTTATAGATGACACCAGGTAAATATGAAATTGCAGCATTGACTCAGACATGGGCAATAAACTCACACCAGACTATTCAAATAACTACTGTATTTCACTGATTTTATGATGCACTTTTATTTTTTAACATTTTACTGTCTCTAGAAGTCAATATGTATCTTGCAATCGATAGCATCATAGATTCAATGTAAGACAGTATTTATGGAGCATTTATTATTGAACAAGAAACTACATTCAATGTTAAATTTACATGACCCTTGTCCTATAATATTTTCCTATGAAGTTGCCTGACAGACCAAAACGAAGTTTCAAATAGATGTTAGAGCCATGGTTCCCAAACTGTGCACCAGGGTACACTGGGGCAATCAGCAAACCCACAGGAGCGCTGCAGGAAGGTTTAAGCTTTCCCTTGAAAACAGCCATGGAACCCCACCACTACCAACTCCCAATGGCTTCAGTTTCAACAGGAGGGTACACTAAGTTCCTTTTGATGATACCATTTTTTTTTCTTGCAAAGCTGGATTTTTGACTGTTGCTGTGATTAACAGCAAGTGTCGGGTGAAAGTAAATACAGAACCGAAAATGAGGGTGTCCAATCTGACTCCAGGCTTGATTACCTGTGCAGTGCCCAACAGCTGTACACATCCTACTTGTAATTCATTGCAGTTACTTAAGAATAAAATAAAAATACTTTTTTCTTTTAATTCATACATATTATTTTCCCAAACGGCTAGTACAGTGTTAGAACATGAATACGTATTAAGTTGTTTGGGTCTAAACACCTCACAAATGGAACAGGCAGGCATCTGCTCTGCTCTAGTGGTATCAAGAACATGCTGGAGACACTAAGAACTCTGAGCAAGTGAGGGAACTTCTGTGTCAGGGCCCACCACCAAAAAGCTGAAACCTACTTCTGTCTTCCTCAAGGTTACCCTGAAGCAAGGAAAATAAGAAAGGTAAAGAAGTTATTTAAATATTTTGAGCTTATCTTTAAATCTAAGGAATATTTGCACATAATAAGAAAAAGCAAAAAGGAATGAAAATGTATAAAATGAAAAGCAACAGTTTCTCACTCATCTGTCTCATTTATAGAGACAAGTACAGGCAACAAGTGTTAATTTCAGTTCTAGTGGCCAACTCCAAAACTCTCATGTCTATACCCCCACTTGTTGATCTGTTTTCAGTTCTAGACAGTCTCTATCTGTGCCATACCCCACCTTCCTCCTCCCTTTTCAATTGTTGGCAGTTCCCTTTCCAGTTTTATTTCCTCCATTGATTGCCTTGGAAACTTTAAGTAACATTGTACCCTCCAATCCCTGTTTCTCACGTCATCAACTTTGGGCATTATCTCCCATATCATCGTCATATGAGACGAGGATATGAGCCCTCAACCTTTCCCTGGTCCTCTCCTCCCTACATCAGCTCCCTAAGCTCTACTTCGTCTTCGATACTTTCTGTTGTCCTAGTTCATAACATTTATATTTTATTCCATAATCACAATAAAATCATCCACATTTTGACTCTAGATTTATTTTGAAAGTTAAATGCCATTTACATGGTTAAGACTTTCTAAATATTGTTCCCTGCAGTTGAGTATAGTGCTAGGATCACATTTGTAAATATTCTCTGCAGAATCAAGTGTGATGCTAGCATCACAGTTCCTTCCTGTGGTCCAGCACTGGAATCCTTGAGTCCTCACGATGAATTTTTTTGTTGTTGTTGTTCTGAAAACCTGATCTTCAAAATCATTCTGCATTTTCTGTGACTTCACATTTGGACCACATCTTTCTTGCATAGCTTCCTTTCTAACCCTGAAGTCACTAATTATAGTTGATTCTCAATATATAGGGTAGTCATGTTCTACAAAGTAGCCGGAAACACAGAATTGGTAAAAACTGAAAAATTGCTCTTAGGAGAAATACAGAGGTAGGCTCCTGCAAGCCTCTGGTCACATCTCATCAGCTAATCAATACTTAACCTTGTTTCATGTGTGTTTATGTTCAGGACACCTTGTTTAACAGATATTGTTGATTCATTAACATTGAGCTCAATGGCCAACAGCACTGTAACACGTGCCTGAATGAAGCTTACACATCATGGCCTTCTTGCAGTTACGAATGCTAGATATCACTTCAGCACTATACCTGGGGGCCATTCTAAACAGCAAAATCACCATAAAAAAAAAAGCAGAAACATGCAAAAAACATGGCACTAAATAGGGCATGGAAAGGGCACTAGATTGTAGTATGAGCTGAAACAAGAAGGCAGTCAGTCACCTGGTGCAACCTCCGCTGGGAAGGTGTGCTTGTGGCGGCTAAGAGGTTTTGCTGCTCTGTGCACGTGCATGTCCTAGAATGACCGGGAAAGTGCCGCAAGTATCGATTTTGGGGGGTCCAAATACATTTAGCATGTAGGCAAATTCACAAATCTAGAATCCACAAATAGGAATACGGACTGTATTTTTCTGTGTTGACAAAAGATGTTCCTTTACCATGTCCTCAAAATCACTCAGCTTCTCAATTGCATTGTTCTTTGCAGAGGCCCCATTCTTTCCAGAGAACCCTTTGCAGAGGATTTATTCTGAAAGCCGTCTGACCTCCAGCTCCAATTTGTAATGGGAGTTGTTTTAGCCAGCAATCATCCTGGGACTGGTCTTTCCGGGACCTAGCCTCTCTGTTCATCCTTGGCCCTATGACTTTCTCTTTCTTGGTTTTCTCCCTTGTTTTGTTGATATCCACCTGATGTCATTCTTCAAAAACAGGACAGGGAAGTAAACTTTCTTTCTTAGTAAACTCTTTCTTTCCTTTCCTTTTCTTTCTCTCTCTCTTCCTTCCCTCCCTCCCTCCCTTCCTTCCTTCCCAGCCTGCCTGCCTTCTTCCCTCTCTCCCCTCCTCCCTCTTCTTTTCTCCTTCCTTCCTTCCTTCCTTCCTTCCTTCCTTCC
>NW_022437034.1:1469754-1494183 GCF_009761245.1 Sapajus apella | reverse complement strand
CCTTCCCTCCCTCCTTCTCTTTGACCTCCTGGCCTGAAGCAATCCTCTACCTCAGCCTCCTGAATAGCTAGGACTACAGGTGTGTACCACACCCCGCTATTTTTTTCTTTTTGTACCTCTTTGTAGAGTTGGGGGTCTCGCTATGTTGCCCAGGCTGGTCTGGAAGTCCTGGCCTCAAGAGATCCTCCCACCTCAGCCTCCCAAAGTGTTGGCATTACAGGCATGAGCCAACACATCTGGCCTAAACTTTGTTTTCTTATTTTTTTATTTTTTTTATTTTTGAGACGGAGTTTCACTCATGTTACCCAGGCTGTAGTGCAATGGCGCGATCTCGGCTCACCGCAACCTCCGCCTCCTGGGTTCAGGCAATTCTCCTGCCTCAGCCTCCTGAGTAGCTGGGATTACAGGCACGCATCACCATGCCCAGCTAATTTAACTTTGTTTTCTTACACAAACATAACTACCTTATGTGAGTGATCTTTAGGGTATCATTTAGTGGGGGATTATCATTTTTAGTGTCAAAATCATTTTGCTTCAATATTTTGAAGTCATTGCCAAGCTCCCTTTGCCCTGCTCAGCATTTGGCAATAAGTTGGTTCAACCTGAAAACTTATGATTTTTATAACATGGAATTTTTTGTCTATTATGTATTTGATTATCCCTCCCCACTTAGTCCACTGCCATTTTCTTTATTTCTCCCAATACCCCCTTTATTTGTCTCTTACTGAGACTCCTGTAAACCAGGTATTACATCTCCTGGATTAATATTCCAAGTCTCTTATTTTTTTTCTTCTATTTTTTTCTTCAGTCTTTATCTAATTTTGGTAATCATATTTTTAATTTCCAAGAGCTCTTTTTTGTTCTCCAATTATTCCTTTTTTATAGCATTCTGTTCTTTTATGAATGCACCATGCCTTCAAATCTCTCTGAAACTAATTATAATTTTATCTTCTGTTCTCTAAATTGTTTTATCAGGCAATTGTTCTATTTATTGATTGGTTGATTTTCATCTTTCATGTTGGCTTTTCTTAAATGTCTGGTGATCTTTGGTTATGCATTTGTATTTAAGAATGAAGGACAAGGCTGGGCGAGGTGGCTCATGCCTGCAATTCCAGCACTTTGGGAGGCCAAGGTGGGCAGATCACTTGAGGTAAGGAGTTTAGACCAGCTGGGCCAAATGGTGAAACCCAGTATCTACTAAAATTACAGAAATTAGTGGGACTTGGTGGCCTGTAATCCCAGCTACTCAGGAGGCTGAGGCAGGAGAATTGCTTGAACCTGGGAGGTGGAGATGGCAGTGAGTCAAGATCGTGCCACTGCAATGATCTTTTTTCAAGTACTCCAGCCTGGGCAACAAAGTGAGACTCTGTCTCAAAAAAAAAAAAAAAAAAAAAAGAAGGACAAGGTTGTTGATTATAGGCAGGCAGGAGAGCTTTCTTCAACCATTGGTAGGCATGCTTCCTGTTTGGGACCTCTGGGTGTGTGTGCGGGGCATGCCAATTAGCAGGCATGGCTTTAGGGTGTCCAGTTAGGAACTAGTTAGTTGCATTAGTCAATTTTCACGCTACTGATACAGACACACCCGAAACTGGGGAAAAAAAAGAGGCTTCATTGGACTTACAGTTCCACATGGCTAAGGAGGCCTCAGAATTACGGTGTGAGGCAAAAGGCACATCTTACATGGCAGCAGCAAGAGAAAATGAGAGGAAGCAGAAGCAGAAACCCTTGATATCCATCAGGTCTCGTGAGACATATTCACTATTACGGGAACAGCACAGGAAATTCCAGCCCCTGTGAGTCACCTCCCCCTGGGTCCCTCCCACAACATGTGGAATTCTGGGAGATACAATTCAAGTTGAGATGTTGGTGGGGACACAGCCAAGCCATATCAGCAGGCATAGCTTTAGGGTGTCTAGTTAGGAACTGAGAACCCCCAAATGTCAGAATGAGGGAGGAACTTTATTTTGTGGAGTGATATCCATCCTAGAAATTCTACATATACCTTGTAGTTTTTTTATTTTTATATTTTTTAAGACGAAGTTTGCTCTTGTTGCCCAGGCTGGAGTGCAGTGGCTGATCTGAGCTCACTGCAACCTCTGTGCCACCAACCCCCCCGCCCCGTTCAAGTGATTCTCCTGCCTCAGCCTCCCAAGTAGCTGGGACTACAGGTGCCTGCCACCACGCCTGGCTAATTTTTGTATTTTGATAGAGGTGGGGTTTTGCCATGTTGGCCAGGTTGGTCTTGAACTCCTGACCTCAGGTGATCTGCCCGCCTGAGTCTCCCAAAGTGCTGGGATTACAGACATGAGCCACCTGGCAGGTTTCTTGTAGTTGTTTTATTGCTTTAGAGAACTCTCAGATTGTTAGTTTGAGGGCTAAACACCAAATTGCTGGGAACTCTTCCAGTAGTATAGCAGGGAGAAAGGACAATTGATGGAGCTGTCCTGGAGACAGACCTTCAGTGAGTCCCCACTTCTCACCCTCCCCACCTTCCCTGCAGTTCCCTCTTGCCTTTGCTCTCAGTTGTGGCTTCCCCTGTGACGTACATATGCTCTTATGCACTTTCAGTCTTCTGGAAATTTCTTGAAATCTCCCATCTGCTGATGGCTAACATCAGGGCCAGCCCCTGGCCCTCTGTTATTGTTTATTTTATTTGTACTTCTTTACCATTATTTCTGTGGCTCTGGAGAGGAGGGGGTTGAAAGAAAGCACATGTGCTCAGTCCATCATTTTGAACTGGAAACTGAAAATGTCATTTTAACAAACCTCATTTATGGATCAGCCTAGAAATGAGTATGCTGCTGAAGAGAAATAGCTCAACTGTTTTATAATTGAGTAATAATGTAATGTTAAAAAGTTAAGATCACCTTCATCACCAGATGAGTCACTGAAAATGAACGGATCTTGAGATAATTGAATATAAAATTTTGCATCAATAGATGATAAAGAGTCCTTAATAAAATAGAATCCAACTCAGTGTGTCTGTATTTGCACAATTGCAGCATGTGAGATTCCCATAAACAATATTTAAAATTAAACTGTGATCCCAGGGGGAGCAGAGGAAAGACAGGCGATCCCTTAGCACGTGCCCTTATTGAATGAGTTGGTTTTGGTGAGAAACAGGAAACTCTACTTAACACCCTATGGCCTTCATCAAAAGACAAAATAGTCTGGTTTCTTTCAACCAATATTTTCTTTTTATTCAAATAATTTCTTTTTGAAATATAAAGAGCTGACAACCAGTGGGCCATATTTTACACCTCAACTTCTCAACATTTTAATTTTTTTGTAAACTGAGGAGGGCTGGAACACACCCTTGGCCAGCCAGAAAGGTAAGGTGGGCCACTAGACGCCTCCAGCATCTGATTTAATTTTTTTGTTTCTGTTAATTTTTTTATTTGGTTACATGAGTAAGTTCTTTAGCGGTGATTTGTGAGATTTTGGTGCACTGAACCTGATTTGTAGTTTTTTATCCCTCACCCCCTTCCCACCTTTCCCATGAGTCCCCAAAGTCTATTGTGTCATTCTGATGCCTTTATACCCTCATAGCTTAGCTCCCACTTATGAGTGAGAACATACAACAGCATCCTGACTTAAATGACCATTTTTTCCTACAGTCAAGCTTCTGCAAGGAGCCTTTTGAAAAGAGAGAGCAGTCAGTAATTTGAGGATTGGGAGCTGTAATTATAGGCCAGGGTGTCACAGGTGGGGTTTGGTCTTACCAATGAATCACCTTGACAAAGGATCTAGAATCACAAGACAGCTTATTTTAAAGCACTCTTTCGGATCATTCTCTTCAGAAGTATGCAAATCAAAATGCTTTCATCATACATTATTTTAAATCTAGAAATAAGAGACCTTAGAGCTTTTTAATAATGGAATTGAAATTTAAAAAAAAATTTAAACATTGTTTTCATGAACATGAAATTCACAGTGTCATCCCTAATGGACTCGTGTACTGTTTTAAAATTGCTGAAATTTATTCAATTTATTCATTTTTATCCCTGTATTGTGCTTCAGAATATTTTATATTGTAAATATTTATGAAAAGTGATGGAGACACTGCAGTGAAGCATCTTTACTCTGTCAGTTCAGAATAATCCTTTGGGAGAATAAATTGAGATGAAATAAAACAAAACTAGGTAGGAAATGAGGGGATTCAATATAAAATATATTAACTATACATAGAAATATATTTTAAAGGGTATGAAAAAAATCTTAGCTTCCCACCTAATAGAGTTTGACTGTTTTTTTTTGGTGTGTTACCCTAAGTACTGTATTAAAATAATAATAGTTTGTTAGCATTATTTGGTAGTTGTAAAAACCATTTTCAGTAATACAAGCTAAATCACTGGGTCTATTACACTTCCATTTATGAACTCCAAGGGCAAATCATTATTGTACAAGTAATACTTTCCAAACCATTTTCTTTCAAGGCCACCTTTAAGTGAATGAGAATAGTCAATAATTTTATCGTCCTATATGTTAAAGCACATTAACAATTTATAGTGTAAAGGGCTATATCAAATGCAGCTTCATCAAAATGACATGCCGATCAAATTAACCAAATTAACCAACCATGAATGTTAGAACCAAGCATTAATCCAATTTATTTAAATTATGCTATTGGATAACAAATCATTCCCTTTTAAAAAAGTGTTTCAAGTCTCGTCGTGGAGGGGGAGGTATGACTGCAGGCTCATTCTTTGTAATTCAGAGGCAGAGCATGTGCGGTCACTCTAGAGGAGCGGGACAAGGGGTGGCGGCATTTATGGGGCCGATTTAGGATAGCTGTTGCTACTGCAGGATACTGAGACATTTTAACATGCTTTGTTGTCTCTGCTGAACTTGAGCTATGGTTGTTTTGAAAGAGAGAAAAGCAGAAGTTGTTGATCTATACTGTAGGTTGCTTCTTTATTATTAGCCTTCTGCTATTTTCTAATATAAATATGTTTGGCCACCTGTGGTACTTGGATGAGATATGAATAAGCATAATTTTAGTTTTCTTTGACTTTGGGTTAGCAATGCATTCCTGAAGAAAACCAACCAGAAAATGAACCAGTTTGCCTTTCCGAATGTATTCATTCACAGAAAACAAAACAAAAACACCCGCAGTGGGTCCAGCCTGGTCCTTTCTTGTCTTTTTGTTCTTCGAGGCTTGACAAATAGGAACAGTTGGATTCCCATAAACAATATTTAAAATTATACTGGGATCCCGGGAGGGAGGAGAGGAAAGAAAGAAAAACTCCTTAGCTCATGCCCTTGTTGAATGCTTTTGGGGAGAAAGAATAAACTTTATGTAACATGCTGACGGCCTTCATAAAAAGACAAGGTAGTCTGGTTTCTTTAAACCAGCATTTTCTTTTTCTTTTTTTTCAGACAGGGTCTCTGGTACCCAGGCTGGAGTGCAGTGGCCCAGTCATAGCTCACTGCAGCCTTGACCTCCTAAGCTCAAATAGCCCTCCTACCTTAGCTTCCAAAAGTGCTGAGATTATAGGCAGGAGCCACTGAGCCTGGCCTGACCAGTATTTTCTTTTAATTTAAATAAACTCTTTATCAAGTATAATAGTAGGAAAACTATCTTGTTTTCTGCAAATCTAACAGATCCAAATTAGTAGTGCAGTTTATGGTTATAAGCAGTGCCTTCTTTACTTCCCCGAGCCTGGCACTGGCTTTGTCTGAGCCAAGATAACTTCCCAGGTGGGAGTGGGGGTGTGTAGGAGCACCCTTAGGAGCCAGATGAATGTTTCAGTATTAGAGAGCAGCTGGGCTGTACACCTTGGTGTGCCCGATCCACCAGGGGCTTCCAGAGACATCCGTGTTTGCTAAGCAACTCAGTACATCAGTGGGGCCAGTTGTCTGCCCTTAAAGCTAGAGCAACAGACTGTTCTGGAACCCCTCTTCCTCCATCCCTTCCTCTGCCTGCACCTCCCTACCCAGTTTTTCTTGCTGTCTGTCCTTTTTTCTTTTTCTTTTTTTAGACAGAGTCTCGCTCTGTCTCCCAGGCTGGAGTGCAGTGGTGTGATCTTGGCTCACTGCAACTTCTGCCTCCCTGGTTCAAGCAATTCTCCTGCCTCAGCCTCACAAGTAGCTGGGATTACAGATGCCCACCAGTGCGCCCTGCTGATTTTTGTATTTTTAGTAGAGATAGGGTTTCACTATGTTGGCTAGCTGGTCTCCAACTCCTGACTTCAAGTGATCTGCCCGCCTCAGCCTCCCAAACTGCTGGGATTATAGTCGTGAGCCACCATGCCCGGCCTTGCTGTCGGTGCAGGACTGACAGCAGGTGGCTGCACTGTGGGAAAAGTGGCTTGGGTCTTTTGCTGCATCTCTGTGTTCTGTGCTGCTGACAGGCAGTGCTCCTCCCTGGTTATGCATGTGTGGGTCCCCTGTAGCTCCCGGTCCCGGCATGTTGTATCAGCTGCTTCAGCTAAGGGCTACCACTGGCCACACCACACCACACCATCTCCTCTGTGGGTGAAACCTGCCAAAGTTCAAGCGGACATCAAGGTGGTAGAATGGAAGATGCGGTGGACCATAGGGAGGGAGTCTCCAGTTTGGCTGTGACTAGCTGTGGCCTGTAGGCAAATCTGTAGACCTCTTAGGGCTTACCCTTTTGCTTGAACAAAAATTTGTAGGAGGCCAGACGTGGTGGCTCACGCCTGTAATCCCAGCACTTTGGGAGGTGGATGTGGGTGGATCACTTGAGGTCAGGAGTTTAAGACCAGCCTGGCCAACATGGTGAAACCCTGTCTCTACTAAAAACACAAAAATCAGCCCAGTGTGGTGGTGCACATCTGTAATCCCAGCTACTTAGGAGGCTGGGGCAGGAGAATCACTGAACCTGGGAGGCAGAGGTTGCAGTAAGCCAAGAACACACCACTGCATTCCAGCCTGTGCAACAGAGTGAGACTCTGTCTCAAAAAAAATTTTTTTTTTTTTCTGTAAGCTCCAATATATAAGACAGATGGAAGGGGAGCTGTCCTGGCTGGCTGGAGTGGGCAGGGGCCTGGGAACTTCAACAGCTTGGTCCCCACCTTTCCTGCCTTGGGCCTGCAATGAGTGCTGGCTTCTGTGGGGCCCCACCTGAGAACCCTTGCACCTTCTCACCTCTGAGGTCCTCTCCAACCTGTAAGATGCTCAAAATATGTCCCCTCTGAGCCCCAACTGTCACTTACATTCACAGAGATGGAGCAACCAGGAGAGATAAGTCATATCTGCAGGATCTTTCCTTTGAAGTCGCTATTTCATCACCCAGGATAACCACAGAAAAGAAAAACTGGACCTGAGAGAATCGGCTTGATTTTTCTATCCAGGACTGCCTTTTCTCCACCCCAAGACAATAATCTGCAGTGTTTACCACGGAACAGCTGAGGTGAAAATTCAGTTTAGTGGTGATGGGGCAGGTGGGGGGACTTAGGCCAATGATCACTTCATTGAAATTCTGCAAGAAAGCTCAATTTGGAAGTTTACCAACCCAGTGAATTACCACCTGACCTAAACGTTTATGTGGCATATTGCATAAGTTATTGGGGTTTGCCTCTTTGTGGTCTACCACCACTGTTTAATTTTAATGGTCTCATTGAGCAGTGAAGGCAGCAATGCAAAATACAAGTTACAAAATTCTGGGTGTACACACACACACACACACACACACACACACACCATTGTCATTGCCAGCCCAGCCAGCACAGGGCCTGGGTTCCAGGGTACGTTTGATTTTATCTTATGCTGCTTTTATCCTGTTGTCATAGAAATATCCCAAATTTAAGCATCTAAACTCTATCGTCAGGACTGCCTTTGATATCCAGAAACAACCCCCAAATCTTTGACCAGATCCTGTGTTGTAACTTTGTGTAAAGAAACGTGGTCAGTGTCTCTAACTCTTCTGACATCACCGAGTTAGCTGGAGTAGATGTCTGTACCCCGGTGGTCTTTGCATATTTCCATACACATTTCTGTCAAAGCATGAGAATTTTGACTTGAATTACTTACTCCATTCCAAGTCCAAATTGGCAATGCCAGTCAAATAAATCGGGGAAGTATGATGGATGGTGAGATGGATAAATGAACAGTAAGGGCTTCAGAGAAACCACCAAATTTATCTTATTTAATACGTTGTGACAAGACAGTTTAAAATACAGAGTTCTGTGGCTCAGTCTCATATTCTTCCTTTCATTTGTCATAGTCAGATAAAGTAGTGAAACAAATCAGTTTTGAAAATAAAAATTTGTATCCACAAATATTAAGCTGAATGTCATCTGAGAATCATTGGAAAGCTAGCAGCTCCTTGTTCTTACCATGTGGGCGTAAGGATGTAGGGCTTCGGGGTCAGGCTGCCGGGCTTGGAGTCCCTTGTGTGGTGACTTTGGGCATGTTCTTCACCCCCCTTTTCTTTTTCCTGAGATGGGTGTAGTTATATTATAGTACCTACTTACAGGACTGCTGTCAGAATTAAATGAGTTAATACATGTAAGGTGCTTGAAAAGTACCTGGCGGGTAGTAGACATTTAATAAGCATTAACTACTTTGATTTATTTCCACAAAAGAAACCATTATGGAGAACTATTTTCCTGAAATGCAGTCTGACATTTTCTTGGGCATATTTCTGCCTCTTTGTCCCTCTATTTCAAAACCAAGTGCTACAATTACTACAGTGCTTGATGTTGTGTGTATGAGGAGCAGGTGTAAAGGGGTAGTAATGAAAGTTTAACTCTTGGAAAACCCCGAGAGCCATCATCTACTGAGAACCCTCATGATGGCAAATAGTTTTGTTTTTCCCAAGGCTGGGCACTTTCAGATCCCCTCAGTCTAATCCTGTATTCTCCAAATTCCATCTGCCTGGTAATTCATAGTCATTGCAATGTTGGAAATCACAGGATTTCACAAAATCATGACCTAAAACTGAAAGGGACTTGAGTGATCAATCATTCAGCACTCTCCCGCCCCCCAAATACAGCTACAACGAAAGGAATGGCTTGGAAGGGAGTGTGCTCATTGAATGACTTGTCCATGGACCGTGAGACCAGACTAGAACCAACCCCTTTACCCCAGTTGCTGCAACTGAGCTGTACTTCCGACATGCTGTTTCATGTTTTACCCCCAGATGCCACCTAGCATTTAGTGTTAGGTCACAGTCGTATTCAATAAATATTCCTTCAATAAAGGTATGAATAAATGAAACCAGCCTTAAATATTTTGTTTTAAAAAGTCCTTTTTGTGTTTTTTTGGGGGAAATAAATTATCCTCCCAAAGACTTATCTTTTCCTCCAATCTGATTCCCAATATACATCCCAGTGTATATTGGGGAAAAAATGATATCTTCAAGCCTTCACTGTATTCCTTTTAAAAACATGATCTTCCAATACCACATTAGAACTCACATACTTCTCTACTGGTTTTTTTTTTCCTTTCTTCTAAATATCTAAGATAGGCACAGACTCATGCAATAAAAAAACATTGTGAGGGTTCTTTTAGTTCGCCCTTCAACCTGAACCTTGGCAGGGCAGGCCAGGCCGGGACTCTTAGCCTTGCAAGAGAATCTCATAATCATGTTAAAGAAAGAGGACTAGCTAGAACACAGGATTGGCATCAAGCTTCCTTCCACTAGCCTGGCTCCCTCATCCCCGTCTGCATCCAAACCCTGCCACGTTCCCTACGAAGCCTAGCCCAACACCCTCCCTTCAAGTCCAAAACTCTCTTCTCCCTTTACAAATTGTTGTAGTAATGTTTTTGTGACTTTCATTGCGTATTATCAACCACTTTTAAATTATTACTTGTATTTAGTTATCCAAGCAAGACATACATTAATTCAAATTACAGAGCTTGGCTGTGCACGGTGGCACACGCCTGTAATCCCAGCACCTTGGGAGGCTGAGGTGGGCAGACTGCCTGAGCTCAGGAGTTCAAGACTATCCTGGCAACATGGTGAAAACCCATCTCTACTAAAATACAAAAAATAAGCCGGACGTGGTGGCACAAGCCTGTAGTCCCAGCTACTGGGGAGGCTGAGGCAGGAGACAGAGGTTGCAGTGAGCTGAGACTGCGCCACTGCACTCCAGCCTGGGGAACAGAGTGAGACTCCATCTCAACAAAACAAAACAAAGCAAAACAAACAAAAAAACAAATTATAGAACTTCAAATGTTATAACAATGGTTACGGATGGGTATTAAAGATAGGGCTAAAGCCCTTCCTGACAATTCTTCTAGTTTTTGTCTCTTTTAGTGGGCATCTTCTACCCTTTTCTGTCCATTTTGTATGCATTTTTACTTATAGAAATTTATAATTTTATTTTGTTTTTATATCAATAGTACCATATAGTATGTACTATTCTGCAATTTGCTTTTTTCATTAATAGTCTATCTTGGTGATCTTTTTCTGTTTTGATATATACAGATCTGCTTCATTCTTTTGAACTGCTGCCTAATATTCTAGAAGACAGATGCACCAGAGTTTATTTAGCCATTCCCTGTTGATGACTGTTAGGCTGTTTTCTTCTTCAGAACGACCAAAATTGCAAGGAACATCCTTATACATGCTGAGCTCGTGTATGCCTCCTTCTTTGGGTGACATACTGAGAAATGGAATGCTGGGTCACAGAATGTGCATATTATTAATTTTAGAGTGCCAAACTGCTCTTTCAATTGGTTATATCAATTTACACATCAGTCGGCAGTATAGGAAAGTACCGGTTTTCCCACTAGCTTGCCAAAATCACTTTTTACCTTGTTTTACCTGCACGTATATTTTATCTCCTCGGCTTGGGGTTGTAAGCTTTATGAGAGAGAGGCCCATGACTCCCTCATATTTTGTTTCTTTCCCTGTCTAGAGATGTTTAAGAATTGGTGTATACTCAAGAGTCTGAGACAGGAGGATCCATTGAACCCAGGAGTTTGAGACCAGTCTGAGCAATATAGCAAGATACCCCCATCTCAAAACAACAACGAAACAAACAACAAAAGAATTGGAGCTCAGTAAGTGTTTGTTGAAACTCTAACCACGAGTTCTTTGTTAATCTCTGTGCAACATACTTTCCATTTACCAAGACTGCATCTAACTTGGAGGCTATTTCTTAAGGTTGAAAAACATTCTTAAGAAAGTTGGCTGAATTTTTGCACATCCCTCCCCTGAACAAGTTACAGATATCTTTCATTTAAAGTTGCCTGAGACAGGTCTCACCTCCTGTTCTGCTGGCAGGAGGCAGTGAAAACAGATGTGGTTGTTTCAGACAATAGCTAGCAGGGTGTCCCACCCACTGGGAAACGGCAGACCAGAGGCGCCTTAAAAACCCTGGGAACCAGACAGAGGATGGAATGGAGAGGGTGTCGGGTCAGAGTGCTTGGGGCATTCTGGATCCAAAGAGGTAATTTCTTTTATGGAGTTTTGATTAGAGGAAACCACTAATAATGTGTAAAGTTTGACGATTAATTAATGGATCCAGGTGAGGTGTAACTATGGTAGGGTAGGAAAAACGGGACAAGAGGAGAACTGGGCATATTTTAAAAGGAAATTTAGCTACAGGAAAGAAGGGTTATGAAGATGCGAATTATGCGACTCAAGATAAAGTTTTCCACCGCGAAGCACCTCATATATTTATATGATAATCTTAGGCTAAAATAATTCTAAAAATCACCAGCATGTTTCCAAATCTTGGAGCTCTGAACATTTAGTTTGAAAATACGAAGAGTTTTAAAACGGATTGAGAATTATGTGTAGCTTAGTTTGTGGTTCAGGATATCACAGACGAAATCACGTTTCTCGATCTTAATAATGCTTTCTTTTTCTCTCACCTATTGAACCGTTTCAGTAGCAACTGTGCAGCCCAGGGAGGGGACAATTGGATTTCAAAACAAACACAAATGAGAAAAGCGAGGAAACCATTTGCCGTGGTGGATTGATCGCCCCTAGGGGATCCTGGGGTCGGTGGGGCTTAGAACTGGGCCCTTGTTTTGAATTCCCCTGAGCTGGACAGAGGCTGGATGGTCACCTTCTGTCCCAGCGCTGCTGTGATAGGGGAACTGGCCTTATAAATAAGGGCTGCGGAGCTGCGGCTCCCCATCGCGCCCCCTCAAACACTCAGGGCCCCGCGCTTTGGGTTCTCAGCCCATTTCTTCTGGCCCCTTTCTTCCCTTCACTCATCCAGGGCCATTGCCAAAAAACCCAGGCAAGGATCAGGCCTCAGTCAGGCCCACGGAGGCCCCTTGCAGGCGATGGGAAACTCCTGGAGGATGCTCATTTGGCCCTTGGGAACCAATGCCCCTTTGGCCATTGTTGTAAGGAACAAAGAGGGCAGGAGCCGAGGGCGCCCCCCTGAGGAAAGGCGGGGGAGGACACCCACGGGCGATCAGGGGTGGGCTGCTCGGGCTGGGGCTGGGGTGCGCCTGCAGGCTGGGAGCCCGGGGAGGGAAGCAGGGCTGGTCCCCACCCGCCGCGCCCCGCCAGCAAGACGCACGGCGCCCCGATCCCGGCAGAGCCCTTTCCAGCGCCGCAGCCAGTTTACTTTTATTCCCTTTTCCCTTATTTTTATTATTATTATTTTTTCCCGCGCAAAGCGAGAGCCAGACTACCCAGGCGAGCCACGGCGAGGCCGCCATTTCTCGGTGAAAGCGCAGCGCGCGTCGGCACCGGGCGCCCCGGAAAGGGAACCGGAGGGGAGTGCCCGGCCCCGCACCCTCTTCCGCGCCGGCCCCGGGGCGCACGCCCGCCCGCGGTGTCCGGGTGTAGGCGCAGCAGCCCCCGGCCCTAGCCCCGCCGCCCGGCGTCCCCGGCCTGACCTTCCCCGGGCTGCCCGCCCCCGAACCCGGGTCCCTTCCCTCCGCCCGGCTGCTCTGCGCCCCCTCCATTGTCAGCCCGGAGCCGCAGGCGCCCTGCCCGGGCACCCTCCGAGGCCCCCGAGCGGCCCTCCCCAGGCTCCCTCGGGCCCTGCGCAGCCCCCCACCCCTCGCCCAGTGCCCCTCAGCGGCCGGGTGCCTCTCTCCTCCCGCTCCTGCGCCCCAAACTCCGCATTCCCAGGAGCCCTCCGCTTCCTCCGGGTCCAGCCTCGCCCGGGGCCCGCCGCTGAGCCCAGCGTTCCTCCTCCTTCCCTCCCTCATTGCCCTCGATGCCCCCGGCCCCTCGCTGGCCGCAGGAATTTGACCACTTCTTTAGCAGACCCCCCTTTTTCTCCCAAAGAAGCAAGTTGGGCGGCTGGATTTACGAATTTGTTTTTGCAGGAGGTGGGTCGGCTATTGGAGGTGCGCCCGCAGGGGCTCGGGGGAGAGGCAGGGGTGGCTCTCCCTGGCCCCTGCACTGCCCCGGCGGCGCGTTTTGTTTCCAGACCCTGGAGCCCCCAAACAATAATGCCATAGCCATGGCGGGCTCACCTGGTGCTGCGCCGCCTGCTCCAGGCGCCCGGTGCCCTCTGTGCGCCCCTCCCCGGGCGCAGGTTCGGCCCGCGCGGCGCCGGTGCCAGGCAGGACTCTTTGCCTTTCTTTGGGTTCTATCTGTGCGTGTCAATGGCGGCAAGCGGCAGTTCTCTGGGCCGCGGATAGTAGCGGGGGGGAGGAGGAGGAGGGAGAAGGGATTGCTCCTTCTCCACATAACCACCTCTAGGAGGAGTCGCTCAGCCTCATCCCCCGCCAGCCCAGGCTCCGCGACGGGTCCGGGGCTTTCGGTGGGGCTTGATGAGCTATTGTCCTTCAGGAGCATTAATGGTGAAACCGCGCGGCCTCCCCGTACTGGGCCGATCTGTGGGACGCAAGGAGGGCCACTTGCTAAGATGAGGCTTTCCCCAGAGCTGGGCACAGACGCTCTATGTTCACGATCCAGTCTCCTGTTAGCCGGATCCACCTTTGGTGGGAGAAGGTGGCGTGGGCGTTCATCTGACAGCTCTGGGGACAGCCTTAGAAGGGGAAAGCGAAAAAATGCCACCTTCTATATTTTTATGTCCTCAAATAATAAGTACATTAACGTTTGTGTCCACCACTGGGAAGAGAGCATAGGGCAGCCACAGCCACAAGAACTGAGAATTTATATCCATGCCTGTAGGCTTTTTAGAAATTAAAACCGATTTAGAATCCAGTGTTGCATAATATTTGGAGAGGCAGATGTACGTTTTGGTGGATGAGACTGTGTGTATGGGCATAATTTTTAATTGGGTTGCTTTA
Organism: Sapajus apella; assembly: GCF_009761245.1. Lineage (NCBI taxonomy): Eukaryota > Metazoa > Chordata > Mammalia > Primates > Cebidae > Sapajus > Sapajus apella. Next base: position 1,480,038 of record NW_022437034.1, on the reverse strand, counting down.
CAGGGTGTTAATTTGTAATATCCCAACGGGTATTTAGATGAGCGCGCGGCTATTGTCTTCAGGACCAGTTTTTATCAGTTTCTAGAAAATGCATCTTTATGGGGGTGTGGTGGACACTATCCGGTGTGATAATGGGGATTAGCGGTTGCTGTGTTCCTACTGGAAGCCAGTCTCAGCTTTGTATTGTGAGATGTTGGCCAGGGCTCCATGGCTGGAAGGGAGTCAAAAGAACGTGTTTATTTCAGCGGGAAATGCTAACTTGCTGTGGACCATCCAGGTTTCCTCTGATTTCTCCTTCAGTCAAAGGATTGTGAGAGGCAACATTCTGATCTCTGCCAAAAAGAGAAACCGGTGAAAACAGAACTCTCCAGCCTTGGCCAAATGGATGATTTTTAAAGCTGTTACATTTGGTAACATTGTGTATATTTGCTGCTACAAACCCGTAGCTATTTAGGCAGCGAGGACTTTGGGGTGACTGAAAGCCTCCCAGTGTCTGTGTGGGAAGAACCCATGCCCATCACCCTCTGCGTCTCTACTAATCATGGTTATTGCTGGCATTTATAGATAGCGAGTTAGGTTTAGAACATGTGCGTTTTAAAGTGTGTTTGCTGAGAAATCAGCCATCTTTCTCTCTGACTTCCTCCAAATCATGCGTATATCATCAACATATAAATAAAACGCTATTTCAGTCTCATATGGCTTCTCAAACTCCTCTGGACTCAACAGTCTCTGTTTCTTGGGGCTTCCTTTACTCTTTTCCTATGCTTTTCACACCCTCTGTGTATGACCCCCTGTCCTTTGTCTTGGAAGGTATTTTCCAGGTCGGATATCCAGTCAGGATAGTCCTCTTTCCCCAAGATGTATATTTAAAGGATTTCACATGGTCCCTGGAGCATCCCATAATGACGTCCTTTCCCATTCCTAGAGAAAGTGACTATCTCTCTTCTTATACAGCCAGGTGTCTATTCTTCCCCAGAAATAACGTTCAGGCCAACATTCAAGAGAGTTCAGGAGTTTTCTATGAGTGCTTGAAAAATACCCGTACTCTGTCATCGCGTCAGCCAGGCTGACTGAAATATAGTTGAATAATTCATCAGTAGATATTAGATTCACATTCTCCCTGTAATTTCTCAATAAAAGTGGCATATGTGGTCATTTTTATGTGAATTTTATAAAACAGTTCATCCTAGCATTTTGTTATGTGCTACCCTGAGAGAGGCCGAACCTAGGAAATTTACTGGTCAATATTCTCCCATTTCATACTGGTTGGTTTCTTCAGACAGATGATGCTGTCACAACTCAGAAAATCAAGGAGGATGTCAGCTTCATAATACTCTGGTTCTTAGAATAAAAGGGCCTTAGAATTCACCTAGTCCAAACCTTTGTCGTAGGAAGAAATCTGGTATTTGAATGGGGGAAGTGACTTAGCCATGGCCACGCAGGACCTTAGTGGGAGATCCTCCAATGCATGTCTAGATACCCAGTAAATGCAGCTTCCACAAATTCCAAACTTTTCAGGATGTATAGGGGACAAATATGCCACTTAATACGCAGATCTAATTGAATTATATATGTTCAATACTGAACATTTAACACATAAAAATTTAACACTGAGATAGTATCATATATTATATACAATTAAAGTACATTTAAAATAGTCAACATGATCATAAGTTGATGAGAAATCTAGAATTCTGCAGTGGCTATAGCTTGGGGAACCCAATTCCTGACAAGCTGAATAATAAAGGATGATAAGACCTTACACTTACTGAATGTTTACTATGAGCACTGTACTAAGCACTTTATCCTTACTAACTTACTTAACCCTTTCAACACTTGTATGGGGTAAGCACTGTTTTCTCCTTTTTACAGACTAACTGAGACAGGGAGTGGATGAGAAACATTCCCACTTATACAGTCAGGAAGTGGCAGGTCCATGCCCTTAATCACTGTCTTACTCTGAAGGTGGAGAAGTGCATTTGCTTTAAGCAAAGGAATTTTGCCCTCAGTCACATGATCGAGTCTAAGGGGGGCCCCTCCCAATAAATGTCCTCAAGGAGTCAGCAAACAGCCTAATTACAGGAGGGTTGGTTGATTACAGTTGCACTGAAAACATTTTCTTAACCCTTGACCTGTATGTGTGCATAATATTATGAATACAGGTATTGATTGTGAGCTGGCTCCAGTACAACAAAGATGTCTTTAATAATTTTATTGAGATGCAGGATGAAGTGCTTCTCCATTTAGAGATGGGCATGTAGCATAATTTAGAGATGAAAAAAAAATCAAAAGTATCATCCTCCAACCAGATTTGTGTCCTATTGGGCTGCTAGTAATTTATCCACAAAATCATCTATTTCAAAAATAGCTTCACTGATTTGCCCCCAAAACCTTTTTCTTTTTCATGACCCAAATTTGTGGTGTTATATAAATTCAGTGAACTTTTATTTTCCATGATTAGTTATAAACTAGTTTATGATGTGTATTATAATTTGTGATCACCCTTCTAGGATCTTAGTAATTTCCTGACTTTGCCTCTTCCAGAAGTACTACATGCATGCAGATATGTATGTATGTCTGTATGTACGTGTATGTGTAAGATTTGTAGAGCTGAATTAATTTTATTTGCAAATTTCAGATCTTCTTTGAAATAACCTGAGATTCCCTGGGAGTATCATGGAAACAGATGGAAATCATTGGTTTATGTACTTCTTTGGATGTAAGTTAGGAACTCTAGACACTGTATTAATTTTATCAAGGCACCAACTGGTATAACATAAATGGCAACGTGGGAGCTTGAGGTTATGAATGCAGACAAAGCGCCAGGCTAAACAGTATTCCACCACTGGAAAGAATAAACACAGCTTCCAAAAGGTACCTTATAGCTAGGAAAATGCTAGGCAATTTGACACACAAATTTTTTTTTTTTCAACTGGAAACTTGTAAAGTCTTTCTGTTGTTATATTTTGAATAGTGAACATGACTGATGTGAAACTTCTATTTCCTTGATCACAACTGATGACTTTAGGATCTTAATCATGTGTGGAGGGGAAATAATGTCCTTAAAGAAAGGACACACAGGCAGTCCTTAGGCCAACAAAGACTGCACTTAGAATTTCTCGCTAAAACGAATGTCTTGGTCTCCTAACAAAAGAAACATTTTACTAGTCCTGGTTCTTAAAAACAATAACGAGCTATGTCTTTTTTGATACTAAGACCTGACCCTTTGGTTCTGGGAAAGGGGATTTGCTTGAGTGGGTATATGTGTGTATAGATGCATACTTAGGTATATACATTTATATATGAATCAAGAAATATTTGATGCATATGTTACATGTGTATACTTTGTAAAATGAGTAATGACTGAGATTCCAGTGTGCTGAGAGTAAGGGCTGGTTTGGATTTTAAAGGAATCTACTGAACATTTAGCATTTAACCGATGAACTATATTGTAAAAGAAAATGAAGTGTTTCAGGTTTTTAAGGCAAATACACTGTCAGCCCCAATTATGCAAAGTTGTGGTTAGGAAAATAAGGCACGTGGTGTCATTACATTTAATGGAAACAGAGCCCAGAGCTAAGGGGAGTGTGCCAGTTGGTAACTTGCTCTGATTGGTAATGGAGTTCTCTGGGAGATCATCCTGTTACCTCCAGGCAGAGTTCTTTGCAACAATTGTGATGGGAAGTGGCAGCAAGCATCCAGAGAGTTTGGACTTTAGCATCTGTGTTGGCAGATCTGTGCAATGTGACCTCACACCTAAACAAAATTGCTCTTTACAGTTTAGGCCCAGTCTGGAGAATGGGGGCATTGATTTTTCAAATCCACAAATGCAGAATACCATAGTGAAACTATAATTTATTTATACAAGTGGTGTGTTTTTACAAAGGCCATCTGTCAGTTGACTCTCTGATCTAAAACAAATCTGTTTGTTCCCCCAGAAGAAATAACATGTCTGTTGAAAAAAGATTTATGGACGACAGGCTGCCCAATCCATGAGCCATTGGTATAATAGTAACTATTTATGATATATTTACTTCTAAAGGAGTGTTGTGAGTGGAAACTATTACTTGTAAAGCATGGTAATTAATTTTTCATTACCTCAAAGCCAAGAAATGGAGCCCACTTGCATTTATTAAGATTGCTGCATGAGAAACGTGTTTCTTCTGGGGAAAAAAAATCCAACTAAAGCATTCATAGAGCTGCCGCTCTGTGATAACTTACTGTTCTGATTGGGTAGATATAAGCCCATGGGGTTGATCTCAAGCTTTTGATTATTTTCTGGAGGACAAGGGGACAAATCACTCTTCAATGACCATGGCTACTTTATCTCTAGGCACCACGGGTGGCCCTCATTAAAAATTAGAACTTTCTATCAATACTAAAAGAAAAGAAGATTTTAGGCTAGGAGAAATAGAAATGGAAAAGAAGGGAAGGCTCCCTGCCCTATCTCCACCTCTCCATAGCTCCCAGCCCCTGCCACAAAGGAGATACTCAAACTATTTATCTATTTATTCCTGGAATCCCACCCCCAGCTTTATTGAGGTATAATTGACAGATAAAATTGTATAGTAGACCCTCTATATCTATGCGTTTTGTATCTATGGATTCAACCAACCATGGTTTGAAAATGTAGTTAGGCCTGTAATAGTTGCATCTGTGCTGAACTTGTAAGGGACTTTTTCCTTGTCATTATTCCCTAAACAATACAGTATTACAGCTATTTACATGTAATTAGCATTATATTAGGTATTATAAGTAATCTAGAGATAATTTAAAGTATATGGGAAGATGGGCATAGGTTACATGCAAATACAGACCATTTTATATAAGGGACTTGAGCATGCTAGATTTGGGATCTGCAGAAGTTTCCGGAACAAATCCGCTTTGTATACTGAGGGACAACTGTATGCTTGTCCCTCAGGGATACAATGCGATGCTTTCATATACATATATATTGTGAAATGATTGTCACAATCATTAACACATCAGTTGCTTTACATAGTTCCCATTGTGTGTGTGTGTTGAGGACATTTAAGACCTACTCTCAGCAAACTTCAAGTGTACCATACGGTATTATGAACTCTAGTCACCGTGTTGTACATTAGATCCCCAGAACATGTTCCTCTTATAACTGAAAGTTTGTTCTCTTTGGCCAACATCTTTTCATTTCCCTCAATTCCCAGCCCCTGGCAACCACCATTCTACTCTGAGTTTGACCTTTCTAGACTCCACACGTAAGTGAGCTTATACATTTCTCTTTCCTATCTGACTTGTTTCACTTAGCATAATGCTCTCAAGTCCATCTGTGTTGTCACCAATAGCAGGAGTTCCTTCTTTTTAATGACTGTATATAATGGCAAAAACTGCAATTACTTTTGCACCAACCTAATATAACCACACACACATACACCCACACACCCGCACCCACACCCACATCCACACACACACACATTTTTTTAATCCATTAATTCATCATTGGACACTGAAGTTGTTCCTATGCCCTGGCTACAGTGAATAATGAGGCAATGACCATAGAAGTGCAGATATATCTGAAGCTACTGTTTTCACTTTGTTGGGGTATATACCCAGAGGATGGGTTGCCAGATCATAAGATAGTTCTATTTTCAATATTTTGAGGAACCTCCATACTGTCTTCTATTCTGGCCCTATCAAATTTCATTTCCACCAATAGCATACAGGGTTCCTTTTCTCCACATCCTTGTCAACGCTTTTAATCTTGTCTTTTTGATAACAACCAACCTAACAGATATGAGGTGGTATCTCATATATTTTCCCCATTTCATAAGTTACCTTTTCATTTTGCTGATTGTTCCTTTGCTGTGCAGAAGATTTTTAGTTTGATGTCATCCCATTTGTTTATTTTTTGTTGCCTCTGCTTTTGGGGTTACATCCAAAAAAATCATTTCTTATACATGTGTCAAGGAACTTTTTCCTAGGATTATTCTACATGTTTACAGTTCAGGTCTTACATATAAGTCTTTAATCTATTTCAAGTTAACTTTTGTGAGTGGTGTAAGATAGAAGCTCAATTTTATTCTTTTGCATGTGGATATCCAGTTTTTCCTATGCCATTTATTGAAGAGACTGTCCTTACCCCCATTGTGTATTCTTGGCACTTTTGTTAAAGATTAGTTTATTGTACTAAGTATTTATTTATTTTGGAATATTTGTTTTTGAATGGGACTTAATATTTCTCCAGTACATATTCTCTTCCAGAGGCTTGGCTAGGTCACAGGAGAGGTACAAAAACCCATGCTTTCTTCTCCCTGGAAACTTGCAGTCTACCTGATAACTTAGGGCTTGGTGATAGGTAGACAAATCCCCTTGAAGTTGTCATGAAAACTGGTTAACAAGAGTCAGTAGTTCTCTCCAAATATCTTTCTTAACACTTATTTTTACACTTTGGTTTTCTGAAGCATTCTTAAGATCAGCTAAACCTGGTTTCTTCCTTAGATGTTTTGTTTTATTTCCTTTTTATTTTTCTACTTGCCGTTCAAATATTTAAAAACAAGTAATACTTGAACATGGTACAAAGGTAGACAGTCCTCTTTCTCTTATGTCTCCGTATTAGGTCATTCTTGAATTGCTATTAAGAAATACCTGAGGTTGGGTAATTTATAAAGAAAAGAGATTGCACTATTTATAATAGCAAAGATTTGGAACCAACCCAAATGCCCATCAATGATAGACTAGATAAAGAAACTGTGGCACATATACACCCTGGAATGCTATGCAGCCATAAAAAAGAATGAGTTCCTTTTCAGTGACATGGATGAAGCTGGAAGCCATCATTCTCAGCAAACTAACACAGGAACAGAAATCCAAACACTGCATGTTCTCACTCATAAATTGGAGTTGAACAATAACACCTGGACATAGGGAGGGGAACATCACACACCAGGGCCTGTTGGGGAATGGGAGGGGGGCGAGGGGAGGGAGAGCATTAGGACAAATACCTAATGAGTTTGGAGCTTCAAACCTAGAGGGCAAGTTGATAGGTGCAGCAAACCACCATGGCACATGTATACCTATGGAACAAACCTGCATGTTCTGCACATGTATCCCAGAACTTAAGGTAAAATAAAAAATAAAAGATTTAACTGGCTCATGGTTCTACAGGCTGTTCAAGCATGGCACCCACATCGCTTTGCTTCTGGGGAGGCCTCAGGGAGCTTTCACTTCTGGCAGAAGGTGAAGCAGGAACTTATGCATCACATGGCAAAAGCAGAAACAAGAGAGGGTGGGGAGGTGCCACACGTTTGTAAACGACCAGACCTCGTGAGAACTCACTCACTACATTGAAGACAGCACCAGGCCACGAAGGACCTGCCCTAAGGCCCAAACACCTCTCACCAGGTCCCACCTCTTGCACTGGGGATTGCAGTTCAACATGAGATTTGGGGAGGGACAAATATCCAAACTGTATCAGTCTCCCAGGCAGCCAGTTGTCCTTTTTAAGGTGACCAAAGTTCACAGTTTCTTCTATGTTCTGAGCGCATATTTTTCTCCCATATTTCTCCCTGTGAACAGAGGTCCTATTTTTCTTCTCTGGGGGATTTTGGGGGAACCTTAAGATTTCAATCCCTCAAGAGACAGATTCTAAGACAGCATATTTACTTTCATTCTGTGAGGTCTCAGGCAAAAGAGTGGATGGAGAGGCTCAGAGTACGTGGTGAAGGTATGGTGTGGGATCTCCTGCCAGGGATGCAAAGTGAAAAATCTCCATGTCCAGATCTAGAAATCCTGCCAAGTACCCCCCAACCCATGGCATAAATCGAAGCTCATATGAGGGGCCACCCAGGGACACAGCTGGTACTGAAATATGTTTTAGGTCTCAGGCTTATAGTTCTGAAGATAAGAGGACACTCCCTTTCTTCCTAATACATCTTTGTGGATGCCCAAGTGCTGTTCTACCCTATTTTTCAAAAATGCCTTCCAGTAGTGGTGCCAGAGATGAAATAGCACTGTCCAGGATGCCCATTTTATGGACAAGTCTCAGGACAGTTGGACTAAGCCTGTGGGCCCCCAAGCTCCCTGCTGCACAAAGCATCAGAAATGATGTGATGGATGCTGGCTGGGATCACATCCAAAGTCATGTCTACCTGCGACCTTTGAAGCATGGGGTTCACAGGCAGAGTCATCTGCATCTGGAGTACTGCTCTCTAGTTTGGGCTGCCAACCTTTCCATCTGGGGTCTGGGCCTCAGCTCAGCCCTTGGGGGATCTGAGCATGGTAAGCCAGGGCATTCACTGCTCTGGGGCTGCAGGGACAGGAGATTGATGTGGCTAAGGCACCCTGGGAGCATGGGTTTCAGAAATAATGGGGATGGGAGGCAGCTAATGGCTTCCTGCAGCCATTCAGCTGTGGCTTCTCCATATTTACTGCAGGTATGGGTCTCAGCAACTTCTCTACCTCCACCCTGTTTCTACCTTTCATACAGGATTTTCTATCTCTATTTCTGGGCCTCCACACACCGCTACCCACCTCACAGAATTCGTCTTTTGGTTTTATTTGGGTTAGGGAAGAGTATTCAGATGAGAGGGGAGAGAGTTCACATCAAAGGAAGCTCGGTCATTGACACCTTTGCTATCATATAGGTCCCTCCCTCCCTTTCCTTCCCTCCCTCCCTCCCTCCCTTTACTTCCTTCCTTCCTTCCTTCCTTCCTTCCTTCCTCCCTCCCTCCCTCCCTCCTTCCTTCCTCCCTTCCTTCCTTCCTTCCCTTCGACACTTAAAGGTCCACTGAGATCTCTTAGGACTTCTGGAAGAAACTAAGGGTCTCAAATATTGAGTATATGTGGATTTCTGTTGAAAAGATCTATCTTATGCTTTCTTTTGGCAGGTTCTCAAAGGGATTTCTACTACTTAAGGTAGCTAATCATTCCATCTTCTTGTCTTTCCCCAGGCTCCCATTTTGTGTGTGTGTGTGTGTGTGTGTGTGTGTGTGTGTGTGTGTGTGTGTGTCTTTGAGAAGGAGTCTTACTCTGTCACCCAGGATAGAGTGCAGTGCCACTCACTGCAACCTCCCTATGTGTTCAAGTGATTTTCCTGCCTCAGCCTCCCAAGTAGTTGGGACAACAGGTGCACACCATCATGCCCAGCAAATTTTTGTATTTTTAGTAGAGATGAGGTTTCGCCATATTGGCCAGGCTGGCCTCAAACTCTTGACCTCAGGTGATCCACCTCCCTCGGCCTCCCAAAGTGCTAGGATTACAGGCATGGGCCATCATGCCTAGCCTTCCCAGGCTCCCATTCTTACTAGCAGAGCCCTAGTTCCTTTGTTATGTGCTTTGAGAAACTTCATTCCTCCCTTTATAGCAGAGATGGATGAATTTTTTCCATAAAGGGCCAGATTGTGAATATTTTAGACTTGTGAGCCAAGAGGCAAAATTGTATTAAGTACTTATAAGAGAAAACAAATTTCTACCATTTTACCATTTTGATTAATAAAATTCTAAATATGATAATAATGGAGTACAATTTTTTTTTTCATACAGGCCTATTAGTGAGAAGAATGGAGTCCTATTTTAGGGGTTATAGCATTTCTCTTAATTGGAAATCAAATTTATTGTTTGCTATCATCAAAACTGATCAGAAATGTTCATTATTAATGTTGATCAGTCAGGAAATTTGGTATAACATTTCTCTTAATTAGAAGTCAAATTTAGTGTTCACTATCATCAAAACTGATTATAAATGTTCATCTATTAATGTTGACCAGTAATGAATTTTGTATATTAAATTTTTTAAAATAAAATGTGAATTTTACGTGTCATCAAATATTCTTTATTTTTCTATTTTTTGTTAATTTTTTATTTTTTTTTGGAGACAGGGTCTTGCTTTGTTGCCGAGGCTGGAATGCAGTGGCATGATCACGGTTCACTGCAGCTTTGACCTCCTGGGCTCAAGTGATCCTCCCACCTCAGCCCCCTGAGTAGCTGGGACCACAGGCATGGCCATGTAGTATACTATACTTCCTATTTTGTCCAACATTTGTTTTTCCTGAAAATAATAATTGCCTTTTCCCCCCTTTGGCTTAACTGTCTTTGTGCTATTTGGCAGATCCTGTTCGCAACCTCCCAGGCCGTGTAATGCTAGAGATAACTTTGCCTAGTAATATTGCTGCAGTGCTGCCATACAACTGTGCATGGGTGACGTCTGTCATTTTGAATGTAACTGTGAACAATGTAGTAAGATGGAGCGGTGGGGTGGTATGAAATTGTACCCCTGACCTAGATGTGCATGGGTGACGTCTGTCATTTTCA
>NW_022437034.1:1442040-1469354 GCF_009761245.1 Sapajus apella | reverse complement strand
ATGAAATTGTACCCCTGACCTAGATGTGCATGGGTGACGTCTGTCATTTTCAACGTAACTGTGAACAACGTAGTAAGATGGAGCGGTGGCGTGGTATGAAATTGTACCCCTGACCTAGATGTTAGATCCTGCAACTTATGCAAGGTGGTTTTGCAATCATGTATAGTAATGATGTTGAAGTTTCAGGGTGACCAGACTAGAAGCAGGAGAGACTTTGCAAGTGCCCCTTCAGGCTTCCTGCAGGATGTCACTGTAGGCAAGTAGAAGGTTTTCACCACCTTGAGCATACCTCCTGTGAGGTCCTGGAGATTTGAGGAGCCACCCTCATCCCTTATCCCAAACAACTGACATCTTTTTTTCCTTCCTTCCTGGCAGGATATCCTTTCACAGCTTGCTACAGTGAAATGTTGCTTATATTAGTTGTTTGTTTTTTGAGACTAGTCTCCCTCTGTTACCCATGCTGGAGTGCAGTGGTGCAATCTCAACTCACTGCAACCTTGGTCTCCCGGGTTTGAGCAATCTGCCTGCCTTGGCCTCCCAAAGTGATGGGATTATAGGCATGAGCCACCGTGCCTGGCCCCAAATCATGCTCTTAAAGGCAAGAGGAACATGGCTATAGAGGTGAGCTAGCCTCAACCTGCACAACAGAATGGCATCCTGGAAAGGCTGAGCACCAAAAGGGTAGGATTATGAGTTTTCAAAACTGGGGGGTACCCTATTGGCCTTGACTTTTTTTTTTTTTTTTGAGATGGAGTTTCACTCTTGTTACCCAGGCTGGAGTGCAATGGCGCAATCTCGGCTCACCGCAACCTCCGCGTCCTGGGTTCAGGCAATTCTCCTGCCTCAGCCTCCTGAGTAGCTGGGATTACAGGCACGCGCCACCATGCCCAGCTAATGTTTTGTATTTTTAGTAGAGACGGGGTTCCACCATGTTGACCAGGATGGTCTTGATCTCTTGACCTCATGATCCACCCGCCTCGGCCTCCCAAAGTACTGGGATTATAGGCATGAGCCACTGTGCCCGGCGGACTTTTTTTTTTTTTTTTTTTTTTAAAGAGATAGGGTCTTGCTATGTTGTCCAGGCTGCCCTAGACCTCCTGGCCTCAAGCAATTCTCCCACCCTGCCTCCCAAAGTGCTGGGATTACAAGTGTGAACCACTGTGCCTGGCCACTTTGGCCTTCTAATGCTTCTTGTCATATGGAAGAGAAGTACAACTCCATTTTATTTCATTCATTATCAGTAGAATCTGCAACCTGACTAATCCATTACATGAGTTTAATCTGCCATGGTTTACTGGAGGAGATCCTGCATTACATGTAGAATAAATATTTCTTGTCTTTTTCACATAAAGAAAATAAGAGCCTCCAAAATGATAAACAGTGGAGGAAGAAACACATCTCTCAGGTGGATGAATAGGTGAGCTCTTGGCATGCTCCCATACTTCCATTTATTTTATTTTTATTTGCATGGTTCATGGAAGGAATAATGAGCTTAGAAACTAAAGACTGAGTTGTAGTTTTGGCTTTTCCACTGTGTGACCTTGGGCAACTAATAGACTCTCTCTGAGTCTGAGTTTTATCATCTATAAAATGGTAATAGCTAACTGTTATTATCCCTTAACCAGAGGGGAGTTGTATACCAAATTCTGCTTTAGTAATGATGTCTTGAAATATTTGCTTTACAATGAATCTAAAATTAATCATTAAAATGAAGGATATTTATTTATTTTACTTAAAATGAATGGCATAGAATATATAAACTTACATGTTTTATAAAAATACTGATGGGCCAGGTGCAGTGGCTCATGCCTGTAATTCCAGCACTTTGAGAAGCTGAGGTGAATAGATCACTAGAGCTCAGGAGCTCGAGGTAAGCCAGGGCAGCACAGGGAAACCCCATCTCTATAAAAAAAGAAAACAAAATTGGAAATTTTGATAGCTGTTATTTATTATACATGTTCCGTGTGTCAGGACCTGCAAAGCACTTTAATAACGGTAGTGATGCTGATAGTTTTAAATTGTTATTGCATACTTGCTGCATGCTGTATACTGCACTAACTGCTTTATGTATAGTAGCTCGTATACTTCTTACATCAACCCCTTGTGACGCTCTGTTATTAAGACCACTTTACAGGGAGGAAAGTGAGCCCTGCGGTGGTTATGTGACTTGCCTAAGACAAGAATTCATATCCGTGTGCAGACTGACTGATGCTGCTATGTTGCTTTCTCTTCACCTTTTATAAAGGGTTTATATTACTTAAAAACATTTTTTTAAGAGACAGAGTCTTGTTCTGTTGCCCCATGACGGGGTGCAGTGGTGCAATCGTGGCTCACTGCAGCCTTGAACTCCTGGGCTCAAGCGATTCTCCCACCTCAGCCTCCTGAGTGGCTAGGCTGTATTTCTTTTCTTTTCTTTTCTTTTTTTTTTTTTTTGAGACGGAGTTTCACTCTTGTTACCCAGGCTGGAGTGCAGTGGCGCGATCTCAGCTCACCGCAACCTCCGCCTCCTGGGTTCAGGCAATTCTCCTGCCTCAGCCTCCTGAGTAGCTGGGATTACAGGCATGCGCCACCATGCCCAGCTAATTTTTTGTAGTTTTAGTAGAGATGGGGTTTCACCATGTTGACCAGGATGGTCTCGATCTCTTGACCTCGTGATCCACCCGCCTCGGCCTCCCACAGTGCTGGGATTACAGGCGTGAGCCACCGCGCCTGGCCTGTATTTCTTTTTAAATAAAAAATTTATCATGAAAATTGGCAGGTAAGATTAGGGAATCATAAACTGGACCTTCAACAAAATTTGCCTCTAACTTGAAACTTACTGTTTTCAAACCCTGGCCATGACAACTTAGAGTCATGGAAGGGATTAGGGTCATTCAGTTTAACCCCCACCCAGTGTGAAAATTCCATCTGTGATAACCTGGAAAGATGGTCATCCCTCCTCTGTTTTAACACCTCACTGGCTGAGCTTTCACTGCTTTTTTAGTGCCTATGCCACTGTTAGAAAATCTCAACAATGTTAGTTTTCAAATTCAAGCCCCTGTGTATCTTGCTGCCTTTGCAAAGCTAAAACCATCAAGTGGCAGCAAATCTCTCCCTGGCTCTCATCCCTCTTTCTTCTTTGTCCCCCAGCCCCTTTGATAGAAAATTCCATGAAGAAAATGGCATTCAAGTTGAATGTGGAAGGCTGCATGGGATTTCAGTAGGTGGAGATGGGAGAAGGCAGGATGAGTCAGAGGCTGGAAGTTGGCCAGGGGGGGTGTGTGGCTGGTATGCCAGCCTAGCAGTTCATTCAGTGCCTGAGAGTGGGTTCACAAGAAGGTATCTTTGGAATGTCAGGCTGAGGACTTAATATGGGAAATTGTGAATAGACTCCAAAGTGATTCAACTAAGAATTTTTGCAATTGTTCTTTATGTTGAGAAGTTAACACAGTCCAATTGCCTTATTTACACAGGCTTATTTTCATAAAAAGGTACTTGCTGTGGTCTGAATGTTTGTATTCCCCAGAATTCATATGTTGAAACCTAACCTCCAATGCAATTGCACTAAAAGAGGTGGGGTCTTTAGGAGGTGATTAGATCACAAGGACGGAGCCCTCATGAATGGGATTAGTGCCCTTATGAACAAGTCTGGAGGCAGCTTGTCTTCTCTTCTGCCATGTGAGGATGCAGCAAGAAGGCGCTATCTCTGATGAGTAAGCCCTCACCAGACACTGAAGCTTGTGGCCCCTTGATCTTAGACATCCTAGCCTCCAGAACTGTGAACAATAAATTTCTGTTGTTTGTATATTACCTAGTCTAAGGTACAGTCATGCCCCATATCTGTGGACTCTGCATCTGTGGATTCAAGTAACCATGGATCAAAAAAATTTGGAAAAATGGTTGCATCTGTACTGAACATGTACAGAATTTTCTCTTGTCATTATTCCCTAAACAACACAGTATCATGACCATTTACATAGCATTTAAATTGTATTAGGTTTTCTAAGTAATCTAGAGACAATTTAAATTACACGGAAGGACGTGTGTAGGCTATATGCAAATACTACACCATTTTATAGCAGGGATTTGAGCAGCATCAAGTTTTGGTATCCACGGGAGGTTCTGGAACCAGCCCGCCACGGATATCAAGGGATGAGTGCATTTAGCTATAGCTGCTCAAAAGGACTAAGACAATACTCTTCCAAGAGGCGTGTTAAGTAGATTTACTGATGAGTTATCTGTACAAGGTTGCAGCAGCTGTCCCTTGCGTCAGGTTTTGTCAGGAGGTGTGCTGCCTGTCACTCTGATCATTCATTTCTTCTAGCTCATTTCATGAGAGTATTCTCCACTTCGTTTTGTGTTGCTGATGATGAAATTGAATGCTTCCCATTACATGCCACGTGAGCAAGAAGAACCTTACTTAGAGCCAGAGGGGAAGGTCACAATTAAGATCTTTAAGAACTTTCAAAAAGACATCCCTGAAGAATGGCTATGACAGCTGCTGCTCATTGAGATTAGGGACCATTGGCTTGAAACCAGCTAGTGCTGAACAGCGGGACTTCCTGCTCTGCTCCAGTGTTTATTTCATTCCACAGTGGCTGCCGAAATGCAGCCTCTAGGAATCCTGCTTTAAATGTGCCCCTGGAGACCCTGGACTATTAAGGTTTATTGCTAGTGGTCCTCTGTCTAGGAAATGATTCCAGTTCTACATTATACATCTTTGAGTTGGCTTAAAGCACTGCATATGTTACTACAAAGTGTTGCATGATATATATGTTTGTTTTGGAAACCCGTATAGTCATTTTTCAGGAAAATTTTATTGGGGATATTGTGGCACATAACCCAAAGAAGCAAATGTTCACCCATCAGATTTTTTCTTTTTAGAATAAACTCTTAAAGTAACTCTCGCGTGTACATGTTTCTATTTTCCAAGGAGAATGAACATCCAGATAACCTTTGACTCACACCGATATACCCTTAAAATGGTTATATCTATTAATGATTCAATTAAATTAATAGCCCCCCAATGCCTCTTTTGGAACTATTTTCAATTTTATTTTTTTAATTTATTGTTTCTTTCTTTATTTGTAGAGATAGGGTCTTGCTTTGTTGCCCAGGCTAGTCTCAAACTCCTGGCTTCAAGAGATCCTTCTGCTTCAGCCTCCCAAAGTGCTGGGATTATAGGTGTTAGCCACTGCACCAGCCTAAAATTTTCTTATATTGTTCAAAGGTTAGATAAAATCCTAACTTTTGAATTCTGTTAACATGAAACAAACCCTGAATTATATATACTCAGAATACATGACATCCCATGTACCATATTATACTTCTTTTCACATTTGTAAATTAAAAAAAAAATCAATAATCAAGCGAGGCATTCTTACCCCGTCACCCTTTGCTAATCTTTAGAATGCATGTGGTGTTTTTTGGGAACTATAATAGGGCTGGTATTCTATATGGCTAGCCTTACTTGACCCAACCCTAGCCATTCACAAACAATGGATATTCATGGTATATTTTTCACTTTCCTGCTTGCTCTCTGAGGAGTTAATCATGCAGTAGGCTATGTCTTTATCAGGTACCCTGATTTCTAGTTAAACCTGGTATTTTCCTTGTGGTGATATCCCCTCCCTTGAGATTCAGCCTTTTGCTGATGCTAAAGGTTTGTGGCAGTCTTCATTTAGGCTTGTTCTTATTTTTGGATACAGCTAATGTAGGCATAAGGTTTCTGTCAGATGAAATTTAGAGGCGCTCTATATTTCTGTTTAGAATATTAAAAACACAGGGCTATTTCTACAACATTTGTAAATGCAGCACCTCCTTGCTAACAAAACAATCACAAGATCCTCTGAACCATGCAGTCTCCCAAAGAAATCTCCAGGGTAGCAGATTGCAAACTCTGGCTTCGAGGTAACTGTTCTTCACTTCCCATCTCTCTGCTAAATATTGTTATCAGCTAGAACAAGAAGTTCTTTAAAAGTATAATTGTAGTTGCTTTTATTTTGATTCTGTACATAAAATTTTAATTATTTAATAATAATAATTATTATTATTTTAGAGATAAGGTCTTGCTCTGTTGCCCAGGCTGGAGTGCAGTGATGCAATCATAGCTCTCTGCAACCTTGAGTTCCTGGGATCAAGCGATCTTCTTAACTCAGCCTCCTGAGAAGCTGAGACTACAAGCATGCAGTACTGCATCTGGCTAATATTTTTATTTTTTGAGATGGAATCTCACTGTGTTACCCAGGTTGGAGTGCAGTGGTGCAATCTCGGCTTACTGCAATCTCTACCTCCCAGGTTCAAGAAATTCTCTTGCCTCAGCCTCCTGAGTAGCTGGGATTACAGACGTGCACCACCATGTCCAGCTAATTTTTAAAATATTTTTTAGTAGAGATGGGGTTTCCCCACGTTGGCCAGGCTGGTCTCGAATTCCTGACCTCAAGTGATCTGCCTGCCTCGGCCTCCCAGAGTGCTGGGATTACAGGCATGAGCCACTGCACCCAGCCAATATTTTTATTTTTTGTAGAGACGAGGTCTCACTTTGCTGCCCAGGCTGGTCTCAAAGTTCTAGCTTCAAGTGATCCTCCCCCCTTGGCTTCTCAAGGTGCTAGAATTAGAGACATAAGCTACTGTGCCTACTGTACACAATTTTTTTTAAAAAAAACACCCATAATTTCCTAAATTCTACTTGCTAGTACATACCACAGAACAATGCCATTAGGGATGCGGAGGAATGATGTAAAAAAGAAAGCAAAGAAGCCAAGGTAGTGAAGTGAATGCAAAGGTATAAATTTTGTTCCCAGGGAAACATATACAATGAAAGTATTTTCATTGAGAATATTTGTTTTTACTTATTTTTCTTCATGACAAGAGTCAATAATATTTATATAGGCATTTTGGAGAAAATAGAAAAGTAGTCTTCATCCTTAATCTCAATACCCGTGTAATAACTACTGTTAATCTTATTTCATATCCTTTCTGTATTTTTTTTTTACACATCTATATAGTTCACAAAAAAATGTATGGCTTAACATGAGTTATCACAAAGGTGAACACACTTGTAACCAATACCCACATAAAGAAATAAAATGTTGTCAACCATTCCAGGAATTCCTGAATCTGCCCTATCGCCAGCTCAAACCATCTGGCTTCCCACACAAATAATCACTGCTTTAGCTTTTATCATAGGTTAACATTTTATCATTTATAACTTCTACATGTATGTTATAGGCCCCATCATGCATTGTTATTATTTTTTCTTTAAACTGTCAATTATCTCTTAAAGAGATTTTTAAAAACCACTTTTATGTTTACCCATGTATTAACTGTTTCTAGTGGTCTTCATTTCTTTGTATTGATTAGATTTCTGCTATAATTGTCTTTGTGCCAGAAGGACTTTCACATTTCCTGAAGTGAAGGTCTACAGCTACTAAGTTCTTTCAGTTTTCTATACCTGAAAAAGTCTTTATTTCACTTTTGTTTTTGTAAGATTTTTGCTGGGTATGAAATTATAGGATGATAGTTTTTTTTTTTTCCTCCTTTAGTACTTAAAATTGTTGTTTCATTGTCTGCTGGGTTATATTATTTTCAAGATATATTTATTATCAAGAAGTCAGTTGTATTCTTATCTTTGTTTCTTTTCCTTGTATAAGATTTTATCTCTTTCACTAGTGTTAAGCAATTTGACTATGATATGCCTTGGCAGAGTTTCTTGTGCTTTGGGTTCATTGAGCTTTTTGGATTTGTGAATTCAGTATTGTGACCAAACTTGAAAAAATTTCAGCCATTATGTCTTTAAAAATTTTCTTTTGGCCCTACTTTCTCCTGTTTTCTGTCCTTTGGGGACTCCAGTTGCACATTTTTAGCATGCAGAAAGGTATCCCACTGCTCAGTGATGCTTGCTTTATTTTTTTCAGTCGTTTTTTCCTGTGTGTTTCATTTTGCATAATTTCAATTACTATAGACTCAAGCTCATTACTCTTTTACTGTGTTTAATATGCTGTTCATTTGGTCCAATGTATTTTAAAAATCTCTTAGGTTGTTGTTTTCATCTCTAGAAATTCATTTGGAACTTTATAAAAAGTTTACCTTTCATATCTCTATATGCTCAGTCTTCCTTCTGCTTCATTGAATATATGGACTATAATTATAATTTTTTATGTCCTTATCTTCTAATTCTATCATGTTTTGGTGTCATTTTCTCTACTCATTATGGAAACAGTTTAATTATTTTGATGCTTGGTTTTAACCTTTGTTAGGCAGATCAGACCAGCCTTTGTTCTAGGGCTGATTTTGCCTCACTGCTCAATGCCTCATGGATTTTGAGGTTGTCCACCCTGGTTGATAAGACTATGGACTTTTTCTGGTTCTGTGCAAGCTCCAGAAGTGTTTATCTTTCTTATTTTGAGTGATTCTTTTCCAAACTTTGTGTAGTTTCCTTACACACAGGAGCTGATGAATACTCAAGGGGTGCCCCATGCACATCTCTGGAGCTCTCTCTGGGCACCTCTCTCCTCACCAGTACTTTGCTTGGTGGACCCTAGCCACAGGACCTCCATGAACTCCCAGCTTTGCCTTCTGAACTCAGGGAGACTGTTGGGTCCCCCTTCTGTGTTCTGGCCTAAATATTCTCTCCAGGGTGTAAGCTGGAGCAATTTTAGAACTCACATCATTTGTTACCCCTCTCTCAGGTGTCACTATTATTTGAAGCCAGATATCTAATGTCTGAAAACAGAGATTTGTGGGTTTTTTCCATATATTTGATCTAGTATTTTAGTTCTTTTGGGCAGGAGGGTAATCTGGTCCCTGTGTTGCATCCTTATCAGAAGTAGACGTCCTTATCTTGACTTTTACAGTGATTACTTCCTTATGTCACTCTGTAGTTTTTTTTTTTTTTTTTTTTTTTTTCTGAGACAGGGTCTTGCCCTGTCATCCAGGCTGGAGTGCAGTGGTGCAGTCTTGGCTCACCTCAACCTCCACCTCCTGGGTTTAAGCAATTCTGCCTCAGCCTTCCAAGTAGCTGGGATTACAGGCGTCCACCACTGCGCCTGGCTAATTTTTGTATTTTTAGTAGAGATAGGGTTTTGCCATGTTAGTCAGGCCAGTTTTGAACTCCTAACTGCAGGTGATTCACCTGCCTCGGCCTCCCAAAGTGCTGGGATTACAGGCGTGAGCCACCACACCCGGCTTTCTTTGTAGTTTTATCACCTCAGTGTACATTTTTAGACTCTAGGGTTTAGTCTTGCCTACTAAAATTTGTTATATATCTTTTAAGTCTCTCAATATACAGAATCTTTCTCTACCCCTTTGTTTTTCTTTCGTTTTATCTATGGAAGAGTTATGTACCGTTTGACCTGTAGATTCCCACTGTCTGGAATTTGCTGATGCACATTTGTGGTGCAGTTTAACACATTGTTCCAGTCTTTTGTATTTCTTGCAAATGAGCAGCTGAATTCAGAGGTTTGATCAGACTTGGTTTCAATACCTTTGGCAGGACTGCCGGGCTGCTGTGCTCTTTCATCAGGAGGCATACAATTTCTGATTGTCTCTCTTTTTGTAATACTAGCAGCCATTAATTCTACATGCCTACATTTATTAATTCATTGGGGAGTGCAAAATGATGGTATTTGAATTTTTAAATTTTTCCATTTATTAGATAGAGTACCTTTATAAAGAGACACATATCCTCATTAGTATTTGATTACCCATGGTACGGTTTATACAGAAAGGCAGAATAAATGCTTCATTTAAGAAAATGAATTGGTTTCATATCATTCTCTCAAGATTACCCATTAGTTTTTTAAAAATCATTTTAAATATCATTATTAACTAATTGATTGATGGGTTTTAATCAATTGCAATTATTATCCTTTAGCAGCTCAAACTGTCCCATCTCCAGCTGACGGGAGCCTCTTCAAGTTGGCACTGAGTCCTTGTTACACCTTAGTAGCTTGGTAACTCCCTCTTATCCAATATAAGAAGATGCTCCAGGCCCATCTTCCACATTTTCTGCCCCACATCAGGAATCAACAATTTCCCCAAGAGGTCTTAGTTTTATTTAGTGGAAAATAGTATTTCAACAAATCTGGGTGCTAGGGATAATCAATGCTATTAGGTTGGTCATCATCTTCAGGCTCCTTTAGTGAACAGAACTAAGATATTATATGTATGTGTATGTTTTTTCTTTGAAAAGAAAATACATTTGGGAAGCCAAGGTGGATGGTCCCTGAGCTCAGGAGTTCAAGATCAGCCTGGGCAACATGGAGAAACCCTGTTTCTACTTAGCACAAAAAATTAGCCAGGCGTGGTGGTGTGTGCCTGTAATCCCAGCTACTTGGGAGGCTGAGGCAGGAGAATTGCTGGAACCTGGAGCGAGACTCCATCTCAAAAACCAAACAAACAAACAGAATAATAAAATACAGTCACTCATCACTTAAATGATGGGATACATTCTGAGAAATGAATTGTTAGGCAATTTTATCACTGTGTGAACATCACAGAGTATACTTACACAAACCTAGATGGTATAGCCTAGGTTTGGACATATCACATACCTAGACTCTGTGATATGGACACATGTCTAGGTTGTATGATATGTCCTAATACTCCTGAGCTGCAGACCTATACGATATGATACTGTACTGAGTACTGTAGGCAGTAAGGTTTCTATATCTAGACATAGAAAAAGTACAGTAGAAATATGACATGGAAGCTCCATTATAATCTCCTGGGACAATCGTTACACATGTGGTCTGTTGTTGACCAAAACATTGTTATGTAGTGCATGACTGTATCTTCTAAGTTCAGATTGATACATCTAATTCATAATCACAGTTATAAAATTCAACCTCTTCTATATCACATTTGCACCTCCTTTCTTTTACACCAAGAATCCTGTTTCTCAAGAACACAGACATGATAGAATTCGAATATGTCATAATTAATAATTTACTTCATCCCATGTTTACATAAAATAACCTCAGAGTCGTAGTAATACCATTGTCACAAATATTAGTACTGAAAGCAGTTAAAATGCATTTTTGTGGCCAGGCGAGGTGCCTCACACCTGTAATCCCAGCACTTTGGGAGGCCAAGGCAGGTGGATCATGAGGTCAGGAGTTAGAGACCAATGTAGTGAAACCCCATCTCTACAAAAATTAGCCGGGTGTGGTGGCACACATCTGTAGTCCCAGCTACTTGAGGCTGAAGCAGGAGAATCGTTTCAGCCTGGGAGGCGGAGATTGCAGTGAGCTGAGACCATACCATTGCACTCCAGCCTGGGTGACAGAGTGAGACGCCATCTTAAAAAATTTTTTTTTTTTTTTTGCATACCATATCCTTATTCTACCCCCATTTAAGAATAATTGTCTACATTGTTTGAACATCAGCCATTGCATATTATAATCTTCTCCTTTTAGCTCTCATTTAGTTTTGTTATGTAACTAATACTGTAACTACATATTTATGTAATTAATACTGTAACTGCATGTTTATTACTCATCACCAGTCGTTATTTTAAATGTTTCTTTAGTCATTTTGCATGGCTGAAGCTCATTCTGTAGTACATTTCTCTAAAAGGGCTCATGAGACAAACATTCCCTATTTTTTTGCATATGTTAATAAGAGTTTATGCCCTTTGCACTTGAATGTCAGTTTTACTGCATTTAAAATCCTTGGGAGGCATTTTCTTTCTATGAGTATCTTAAATATGTGCTTCAGGATAATCTAATTTTCTTTCTCTTACAACTCATTCACTGTTTGTATGTCAAAGGATTTTTCTTTTCTTCTTTAAAGTCTAGTAATTTTATTTGAAAATTTTGTGACATTGGTCGATCTGGGTCAATATTCTCAGGTACATGGTTTTTGTTTGTTTGTGGGATACTTTTGTTGTTTTTGAGACAGGGTCTTGCTCTGTCACCCAGGCTGGAGTGCAGTGGCATGGTGTTGGCTTTCTGCAACCTCTGCAAACCAGGCTCAAGCAAGCCTCCCACCTCAGCGTCCTGAGTAGCTGGGACCACAGGCATGCACCACCATGTGTGGCTCGTTTTTGTATTTTTGCAGAAACAGGGTTTCACCATGGTGACCAGGCTGGTCTTCAACTCCTGGACTCAAGTGATCTTCCCACCTCAGCCTCCTAAAGTGCTGGGATTACAGGTGTGAGCCATCATGCCTAGCTTACATGGTGTGTTAATTTTTTTTTTTAATTTTAAAATATTACTGGTGCATAATAATTATATATGTTCATGGGGCACATGTGATGCTCTGATACAGGTATACATTGTGTAGCAATCACATCAGAGTAATTGGGGTATCCATTACCTTAGCATTTATTGTTTCTTTGTGTTAGGAACATTTCAATTCTACTCCTTTAGTTATTTTTAAGTACACAATAATTTATTATTGACTATAGTCACCCTGTTGTACTATCAACTACTAGATCTTATTCATTTTATCTAACTTTTTTTTTGCACCCAGCATGGCACGTTATTTTAAAATGCAGTTTCAGAACTTTTATTTTAAAATTTGAAGAAAGTTTTCTTAACTTACAGTATTTTGGCATTTGTTTTGTTCTCTTAGTTTACTTCTTTGGAGACTCCTATTAGCCATATTTTGAATCTTCTTTGACTGTCTTCAATATTTGTTAGTTTCTCTCTCATCATTTAAATCATTGGAAAATTTCTTTTAAAAATAGACTTTATTTAAAACTTTTATTATTATTTACAAATTTCAATAGGTTTTTGGGGGACAAGTGGTGTTTGGTTACATGAATAAGTTCTTTAGTGGTGACTTCTGAGATTTTGGTGCACCCATCACCCAAGCAGTGTACACTGTACCCAATGTGTAGTCATTTTTGTTTATTTCTCACCCTCTTCTCACCCTTCCCTTCAAATCCCCAAAGTCTATTGTATCATTCTTATGCCTTTGAGTCCTCATAGCTTAGCTCCCACTTATGAATGAGAACATAAGATGCTTGGTTTTCCATTCCTGATTTACTTCACTTAGAATAATGGTCTCCAGTTCCATCCAGGTTGCTGCAAATTATTTAATTCCTTCTCATGACTGAGTAGTAGTTCATGGTGTGTGTGTGTGTGTGTGTGTGTGTGTGTGTGTGTGTGTGTATGTATATATATATTTGTGTATATATTTAAGTGTATATACACACACACACACACAAAACATTTTCTTTATTCACTCATTAATAGACATTTGGGCTGGTTCCATATTTTTGCAATTGTGAAATGTGCTGTTATAAACATGTGCGTGCAAGTATCCTTTTCCGTATAATGACTTCTTTTCCTCTGGGTAGGATTGCTGGATCAAATGGTACACTTTTAGTTCTTTAAGTAATCTCCACACTTTATTCCATAGTAGTTGTACTAGTTTACATTCCCAACCTTGTGTTCCCTTTTTACCACATTGACACCAACATTTATTATTTCTTAATTTTTTGATTATGGCCATTATTACAGGAATAAGGTGGTATTTCATTGTGGTTTTGATTTGCAATTCCCTGATCATTAGTGATGTTGAGCATTTTTTTTTTCATATGTTTGTTGGCAGTAGACAATCCTTTTGAGGATTGTCTATTCCTATCCTTAGCCCATTTTTTTGAAAGGATTCTTTGTTTTTTCTTGCTGATTTGAGTTCCTTATAGACTCTGAATATAGCCCTTTGTCAGATGTAAAAATTTAGCCGTTTGTCAGATGTATAGATTGTGAAGATTTTCTCCCACTCTGCAGGTTGTCTCTTTACTCTGTTGATTATTTCTTTTGCTGCACAGAAGGTTTTTAGTTTAATTAAGTTCCATCTATTTATCTTTCTGTTTGTGCTTGCTTTTGGGTTCTCGGTCATGAAATCTTTGCCTAAGCCAATGTCTAGAAGGGTTTTTTCAATGTTATCTTCTAGAACTTTTATGGTTTCATGCCTTAGTTGTAAGTATTTCCTCCATCTTGATGATTTTATATAAGGTGAGAGATGAGGATCCACTTTCATTC
The DNA here is from genome assembly GCF_009761245.1 of Sapajus apella. Taxonomy (NCBI): domain Eukaryota; kingdom Metazoa; phylum Chordata; class Mammalia; order Primates; family Cebidae; genus Sapajus; species Sapajus apella. The sequence continues at coordinate 1,455,381 of NW_022437034.1, read as the reverse complement.
TTCTACATGTGTCTTGCCAATTATCCCAGCACCATTTGTTAAATAGGGTGTCCTTTCCCCACTTTACGTTTTTGTTTGCTTTGTCAAAGATCAGTTGGCTATAAGTATTTGGTTTTATTTCTAGGTTCTCTATGGTGTTCCATTGATCTATGTGCCATTTTTATACCAGTACCATGCTGTTTTGGTGACTATGGCCTTATAATATAGTTTGAAGTTGGGTAATGTGATGCTTCCTCATTTGTTCTTTTTGCCAAGTCTTACTTTGGCTATGTGGGCTCTATCTTGGTTCCCTGTGAATTTTAGGATCATTTTTTTTTCTAGTTATGTGAAGAATGATGGTGGTATTTTGAGAATTGCATTGAATTTGTAGATTCAGTAAGCAGTATGGCCATTTTCAGAATATTGATTCTACCCAACCAAGAGCATGGGATTTGTAGTTTTCTTTGTAGATGTCTTTCATCTCCTTGGTTAGTTATATTCCTAAGTATTTTATTTTTTTGAGTCCTTAATTTGATTCTCAGCTTGATTGCTGCTGGTGTATAGTGATGCTATTGATTTTCATACATTAATTTTGTATCCTGAAACTTTACTGAATTCATTTATCAGTTCTAGGAGCTGTTTGAATGAGTCTCTAGGGTTTTCTAGGTATGTAATTGTATCACCGATGAACAGCAACAGTTTGACTTCCTCTTTACTGATTTGGATGCCCTTTATTTCTTTCTCTTTCTGATTGTTCTAGCTAGGACTTCCAGTAGTACATTGAACAAAAGTGGTGAAAGTGGGCATCCTTGTCTTGTTTCACTTCTCAGGGGGAATACTTTAAACTTTTCCCCATTCAGTATAATGTTGGCTGTGGGTTTGTCATCGATGGCTTTTATTACCTTAAGGTATGTCCCTTCTATGCCAAATTTACTGAGGATTTTTGTCATAAAGCGATGCTGGATTTTGTCAAGAGCTTTTTCTGTGTCTATTGAGATGATCATGTGGTTTTTGTTTTTAATTCTGTTTATATGGTGTATCACATTTATCAACTTGCATATGTTAAACCATCCCTGCATCCCTGGTATAAAACCCACTTGATCATGGTGTATAATCTTTTTGATATGCTGTTGTATTTGGTTAGCCAGTATTTTGTTGAGGATTTTTTGCATCTGTGTTCATTAGGGATATTGGTCTTTAGTTTTTTGTTGTTGTTGTTATGTCCTTTACTGGTTTTGGTATTAGGGTGATACTGTCTTCGCAGAATGATTTAGGGAGGATTCCTTCTTTCTCTGTCTTTTGGAATATTATCAATAAGATGAGTACCGTTTGGGGATCCAAGATGACCAATTAGGAGCAGCTCAGGATTGCAGCTCCCAGTGAAAGCGTGGAGGGTGAGTGGATGCTGCATTTTCAGGCAGATTTTTATTGCCCACAGACCAGGAGATTCCCAGGCAGAGGAGCCCGTGGGTCTCCAGCATGGCTGTTTTGGTGGGCGCGGCGGTTCTCCGTACAAAACACACAGGTCCAGGTGCTGTTTTAGTTCATGACTGGAGCCCCAGGAAGACAGAGTCGCCCATTCATCTGATTAAAAAGGGGACTGAGACAGAGAGCCAGGCCAGGAGATTCCCAGGCAAAAAAGTGCTGCGAATCTCAGCGCTGCTGTTTCAGCTGACGCAGTGGGTCGCCGCATGGGAAATCACGCAGATCCCAGTGCCTTTTCAACAGGTGACTGGAACACCTGGGAGACAGTTGACAGTTCAACTAAAAAAAAAAAAAAAAACTCTGAGGCAGGGAGCCAGGGATCAGGCTTGACTTGTCCCACCCCCACAAAAAAACAAAAACAAAAACAAAAAAAAACCCAGCAATCGGAAACGCTCTGGATTGAGAGATTCACAGCAAGCACAGCTAAACCTGGGGTGGTCCAGCTCTGTGGTGGAGGGGCATCCACCATTACTGAGGCAGTCCACCACTACAGAGGTAGTTTGCCATTGCTGAGGCAGCCCACCATTCCTGAGGCAGCCCGCCATTACAGAGAGAGTCTGACATTATAGAGGTGGGCTGCCATTGCTGAGGCAGTTCTAACTACACCCTTATAAACAGGACTACAGGGAAGTTCACATGGCAGCTGGGCAGAGCCCACAGCAGCTCAGCAAAGCCTCTGCAGGCAGACAGTGGCTAGGCTGCCTCCTTGCTGGGCAGGGAAGCCCTGAAAAAAGGCAGCAGCACAACAGAAACTCATAAATAAAGCCCTAACTTCCCAGGACAGAGCACCTGGGGGAAAGAAAAAAGGGGCAGTTTATGAATTCTGCTGCAGCCAACTTAAATATACCTGCCCACCAGCTCTGAATGAACAACGGAGCACACAGCTCAGCACTTGAGCTCCTATAAAGGACAGACTGTCTCTTCAAGCAGCTCCCTGACCCCCATATATCCAAAGAGTCACCTCATAAAGGAGAGCTCAGACTGGCATCTGGCGGTTATCCTTCTGGGACAAAGATAGTAGAAGAAGAAACTGGCAGCAACCCTTACTGTTCTGCAGCTACTGCAGGTGATCCCCAGGCAAGCAGGGCCTGGAGTGGACCTCAGCAGTCCTACAGCAGGGAGGCCAGACTGTTAGAAGGAAAACTAAGAAACAGAAGGAAATAACTTCATCATCAACAAACTGGATGTCCACTCAGACCCAATCTGAAAGTCAACAACTTCAAAGAAGACAGGTGGATAAATCCACAAAGATGGGATGAAACCAGTGCAAAAAGGATGAAAGCACCCGAAATCAGAACGCCTCTCCTCCTACAAGGGATTACAACTCCTCACCAGCAAGGGAACAAGGCTGGAGGGAGAATGAGTGTGATGAAGTGACAGAATCAGGCTTCAGAATGTGGGTAAAAGAAACTTCTGTGAGCTAAAAGAACATGTTCTAACCCAATGCGAAGAAACTAAGAAACTTGAAAAAAGATTTGATGAAATGCTAATGAGAATAGACAACTTAGAGTGGAATATAAGTGAATCGATGGAGCTGAAAAACACAACACGAGAACTTTGCGAAGCATGCACAAGTTTCAACAGCCGAATTGACCAAGTAGAAGAAAGGATATCAGAGGCCAAAGATGAACTCAATGAAATAAAACGAGAAGGCAAGATTAGAGAAAAAAGGGTAAAAAGGAATGAACAAAGTCTCCAAGAAATATGGGACTATGTGAAAAGACCTAATCTACATTTGATAGGTGTACCTGAATGTGATGGAGAGAATCAATCCAAGCTGGAAAATACTCTTCAGGATACTATCCAGGAAAACTTCCCCAACCTAGCAAGGCAGGAAAATATTCAAGTCCAGGAAATACAGAGAACACCACAAAGATATTCCTCAAGAAGAGCAACCCCAAAGCACATAATCATCAGATTCACCAGGGTTGAAATGAAGGAGAAAATGCTAAGGGCAGCCAGAGAGAAAGGTCGGGTTACCCAAAAAGGGAAGCCCATCAGACTCACAGCAGATCTCTCAGCAGAAACACTACAAGCCAGAAGAGAGTGGGGGCCAATATTCAACATCCTTCAAGAAAAGAACTTTCAACCCAGAATTTCATATCCAGCCAAACTAACTTCATAAGTGAAGGAAAAATAAAATCCATTATGAACAAGCAAGTACTCAGAGATTTCATCACCACCAGGTCTGCTTTACAAGAGCTCATGAAAGAGGCACTAAACATAGAAAGGAACAACCAGTACCAGCCACTCCAAAAACATACCAAATGGTAAAAAGCATCAACACAATGAAGAAACTGCATCAACTAATGGGCAAAACGGCCAACTAGCATCAAAATGGCAGGATCAAATTCACACATAAGAATATTAACCCTAAATGTAAATGGACTAAATGCCCCAATCAAAAGACACAGACTGGCAAATTGGTTAAAAAGCCAAAACCCATCAATGTGCTGTATCCAGGAAACCTGTCTGACATGCAAGGATACACAAAAGCTCAAAATAAAGGGATGGAGGAAGATTTACCAAGCAAATGGAGAGAAAAAAAAGCAGAAGTTGCAATTCTTGTCTCTGATAAAATAGACTTTAAACCAACAAAGATCAAAGGAGACGAAGGACATTACACAATGGTAAAAGGATCAAGGCAACAAGAAGAGCTAACGATCTTAAATATATATGCACCCAATACAGGAGCACCCAGATACATAAGGCAAGTTCTTAATGACTTACAAAGAGACTTAGACTCCCACACAATAATAGTGGGAGACTTTAACACCCCATTGTCAATATTAGACAGATCAACCAGACAGAAAATTAACAAGGATATCCAGGACTTGAACTCAGACCTGGACCAAGCAAACCTAATAGACATTTACAGAACTTTCCACTCCAAATCCACAGAATATACATTCTTCTCTGCACCACATCGCACCCACTCTAAAATTGACCACATAATTGGAAGTAAATCACTCCTCAGCAAATGCAAAAGAACAGAAGTCATAACAGTCTCTCAGACCACAGTGCAATCAAGTTAGAACTCAGAATTCAGAAACTAACTTCTGAATTCCTCACAGCTTCATGGAAACTGAACAACTGGCTGTTGAATGTTGACTGGATAAACAATGAAATGAAGGCAGAAATGAAGATGTTCTTCAAATCCAACAAGAACAAAGACACAACATGCCAGAATCTCTGGGACACTTTTAAAGCAGCGTCTAGAGGAAAATATATAGCAGTAAATGCCCACGTGAGAAGCAAGGAGAGATCTAAAATTGACACCCCATCATCAAAATTGGAAGAGCTGGAGGAGCAGGATCAAAAAAACTCAAAACCTAGCAGAAGACAAGAAATAACTAAGATCAGAGCAGAACTGAAGGAGATAGAGACACAAAAAACCCTTCAAAATATCAATAAATCCAGGAGCTGGTTTTTTGAAAAGATCAACAAAATAGACCACTAGCCAGATTAATAAAAAAGAAAAGAGAGATTAATCAAAGAGATGCAATAAAAAACGATAGAGGGGATATCACCACAGATTCCACAGAAATTCAAACCATCATCAGAAATTATTATAAACAACTCTATGGACATCAACTAGTAAACCTGGAAGAAATGGATAAATTCCTGGACACTTTCACCCTCCCAAGCCTAAACCAGGAAGAATTCAAAACCCTGAATAGACCAATAACAAGGTCTGAAGTTGAGGTGGCAATTAAGAGCCTACCAACCAAAAAAAGCCCAGGTCCAGATGGGTTCACAGCTGAATTCTACCAGACATAGTAAGAGGAGCTGGTACCATTCCTTCTGAAACTATTCCAAATAATCCAAAAAGAGGGAATCCTTCCCAAATCATTTTATGAGACCAACATCATCCTGATACCAAAACCCGGCATAGACTCAGCAAGAAAAGAAAACTTCTGGCCAATATCTATGATTAATATAGATGCAAAAATCTTCAATAAAATACTGGCAAACCGATTGCAACAGCACATCAAAAAGCTTACCCACCATGATCAAGTAGGATTCATCCTGGGGATGCAAGGCTGGTTCAACATATGCAAGTCTATAAACATAATTCACCGCATAAACAGAACCAAAGACAAAAACCACGTGATTATCTCAATTGATGCAGAGAAGGCCTTTGACAGAATTCAACAGCCCTTTATGCTAAAAACCCTCAATAAACTAGATATTGATGGAATGTATCTCAAAATAATAAAAGCTATTTACGACAAACCAACAGCCAATATCATACTGAATGGGCAAAAACTGGAAGCATTCCCTTTGAAATCTGGCACTAGACAAGCATGCCCTCTTTCACCACTCTTATTCAATATAGTACTGGAAGTTCTAGCCAGAGCAATCAGGCAAGAAAAAGAAATAAAGCGTATTCAAATAGGAAAGGAGGAAGTCAAATTGTCTCTATTTGCAGACGACATGATTGTATATCTAGAAGATCCCATTGTCTCAGCCCAAAATCTCCTGAAACTGATAAGCAACTTCAGCAAAGTCTGAGGATACAAAATCAATGTGCAAAAATCACAAGCATTCCTATACACCAATAACGGACTTAAAGAGAGCGAAATCAAGAACAAACTGCCATTCACAATTGCTACAAAGAGAATAAAATACCTAGGAATACAACTAACAAAGGATGTAAAGGACCTCTTCAAGGAGAACTACAAACCACTGCTCAAGGAAATGAGAGAGGACACAAACAGATGGAGAAACATTCCATGTTCATGGTTAGGAAGAATCAATATTGTAAAAATGGTCATACTGCCCAAAGTAATTTACAGATTCAATGCTATCCCCATCAAGCTACCAATGACCTTCTTCACAGAACTGGAAAAAACCACCTTAAACTTCATATGGAAGCAAAATAGAGCCCGCATAGCCAAGTCAATTCTAAGCAAAAAGAACAAAGCAGGAGGCATCACACTACCTGACTTCAAACTATACTGCAAGGCTACAGTAATCAAAACAGCATGATACTGATACCAAAACAGAGATATAGACCAATGGAACAGAACAGAGGCCTCGGAGGCAACACAACACATCTACAACCATTCCATCTTTGAGAAACCTGACAAAAACAAGCAATGGGGAAAGGATTCCCTGTTTAATAAATGGTGTTGGGAAAACTGGCTAGCCATGTACAGAACGCAGAAACTGGATCCCTTCCTGACACCTTACACTAAAATTAGCTCCAGATGGATTAAAGACTTAAACATAAGACCTAACACCATAAAAACCCTAGAAGAAAATCTAGGCAAAACCATTTAGGACATAGGCATAGGCAAGGACTTCATGACCAAAACACCAAAAGCATTGGCAACAAAAGCCAAAATAGACAAATGGGACCTAATCAAACTCCACAGTTTCTGCACAGCAAAAGAAACAGTCATTATAGTGAATCGGCAACCAACAGAATGGGAAAAAATTTTTGCAATCTACCCATCTGACAAAGGGCTGATATCCAGAAGGTACAAAGAAATAAAACAGATTTACAAGAAAAAAAAAAAGCCCATTCAAAAGCGGGCAAAGGATATGAACAGACAGTTTACAAAAGAAGACATACATGAGGCCAACAAACATATGAAAAAATGCTCATCATCACTGGTCATTAGAGAAATGCAAATCAAAACTACATTGAGATACCATCTCACTCCAGTTAGAATGGCGATCATTAAAACGTCTGGAGACAACAGATGCTGGAGAGGATGTGGAGAAATAGGATCACTTTTACGCTGTTGGTGGGGGTGTAAATTAGTTCAACCATTGTGGAAGACAGGGTGGCAATTCCTCAAGGACCTAGAAATAGAAATTCCATTTGACCCAGCAATCCCATTACTGGGATTATAAATCATTCTACTATAAGGACACATGCACACGAATGTTCATTGCAGCATAGTTTACAATAGCAAAGACCTGGAACTAACCCAAATGCCCATCGATGATAGACTGGACAGGGAAAATGTGGCACATATACACCATGGAATATTATGCAGCCATCAAAAACAATGAGTTCGTGTCCTTTGTAGGGACGTGGATGAACCTGGAAAGCATCATTCTCAGCAAACCAACACAAGAACAGAAAATCAAACACCGCATGTTCTCACTTATAGGTGGGTATTGAACAATGAGAACACACGGACACAGGGAGGGGAGCATCACACACTGGGGTCTGTCAGGGGGAAATAGGGGAGGGACAGCAGGGAGTGGGGAGTTGGGGAGAGATAGCATGGGGAGAAGTGTCAGATAAAGGTGAGGGGGTGGAAGGCAGCAAATCACACTGCCATGTGTGTACCTATGCAACCATCTTGCATGTTCTTCACATGTACCCCAAAACCTAAAATTAAATAAAAAAATAAATTAAAAAAAAAGATGAGTACCACTTCTTTTTTGAATGTCTGATAGAATTCATCTGTATATCCATCTGATCCTGGACTCTTTTTGCTGGCAATTTTTGAAATTACCATTTCAATCTTGCTGCTTGTTCAGAGTTTCTATTTTTCTTCCTGGTTTAATCTAGGATGATTGTATATCTCCAAGAATTTGTTAATCTTCTCTAGATTTTCTAGTTCATGTGTGTTTAGGTATTCATAGTAGCCTTGAATGATCTTTTGTATTTCTGTGGTATGGGTTGTAATATTTCCTATTTCATTTCTAATTGAGTTTATCTTCTCTCTTCTTGGCTAATCTTGTTAATGTTCTATCAATTTTATCTTTTCAAAAAACCAACTTTTTGTTTTATTTATCTTTTGCATTGTTTATTTTGTTTCAATTTCATTTGGTTCTGTTCTGATCTTTGCTATTTCTTTTCTTCTGCTGGGTTTGGGTTTGGTTTGTTCTTGTTTCTCTAGTTCCTTGAGGTGTAACCTTAGATTGTCTATTTGTGCTCTTTTAGACTTTCTGATGTAGGCATGCTATGCTCTGAACTTTCCCCTTAGCCCTGCTTTTGCTGTATTTCACAGGTTTTGATAGATTGTATTACTCTTATTGTTCAGTTCAAAGAATTTTTAAATTTCCATCCTGATTTCATTGTTGACCCACTGAGCATTCAGGAGCATATTATTTAATTTCCACGTATTTGCATGGTTTTGACGATTCTTTTTGGAGTTTATTTCCGATTTTATTCTAGTGTTGTCTGAGAGAGTGCTTGATATAATTTTTTTTTATTGTACTTTAGGTTCTGGGTTACATGTGCAGATCGTGCTATAATTTTAATTTTCTTAAATTTGTTGAGACTTGTTTTGTGGCTCATAATATGGTCTATTTTGGAGACTGTTTCATGTACTTGTGAATAGTATGTTATTCTGTAGTTGTTGGGTAGAATGTTCTGTAAACGTCTGTCAAGTTTATTTGTTTTAGGGGATAGTTTAAGTCCATTGTTTCTTTGTTGACTTTTTGTCTTGATGACCTGTCTAGTGCTGTCGGTGGAGTGTTGTAGTTCCCCCTATTATTGTGTTGCTGTCTATCTCATTTCTTAGGTCTAGTAGTAATTGTTTTAGAAATTTGGGACCTCCAGTGTTAGGTGCATACATATTTAGGACTGTGGTATTTTCCTGTTGCATTAGTCCTTTTATTATTCTATAATGTCCCTCTTTGTCTTTTTAAACTGTTGTTGTTTTAAAGTCTGTTTTGTCTAATATAAGAATAGCTACTCCTCCTTGCTTTTGGTGTCCTTTGCATGGGATATCTTTTTCCACCCCTTCACCTTAAGTTTATGTCAGTCCTTATGTGTTAGGTGAGTCTCTTGAAGACAGCAGATACTTGATTGGTGAATTCTTATCCATTCTGCCATTCTGTGTCCAGTAAGTGGAGCATTTAGGTCATTTACATTCAAAAATAGTATTGAGATATGAGGTACAATTCTATTCATTTTACTGTTTGTCACCTGAATACCTTGGTTTTATTCATTGTGTTTTTTATAGGTTTTGTGAAATTAGTGCTTTAAAGAGTTTCTATTTTGGTGTATTTCAAGGATTTGTTTCAAGATTTAGAATTCATTTTTAGCAGTTCTTGTAGTGCTGGCTTAGTAGTGGTGAATTCTCTCAGTATTTGTTTGTCTGAAAAAGACTATCTTTCCTTCATTTATGAAGCTTAGTTTTGCTGGACACAACATTCTTGGCTGATAATTAATTTGTTTAATGATGCTAAAGATAGGACCCAAATCCCTTCTAGCTTGTAGGATTTCTGCTGAGAAATCTGCTGTTAATCTGATAGATTTTCCTTTATAGATTACCTGATAATTTTGCCTCACAGCTCTTAAGATTCTTTTGTCTGTCTTGACTTTAAATAACCTGATGACTGTGTGCCTAGGTGAAGATCTTTTTGTGATGAATTTTCCTGGTGTTCTTTGAGCTTCTTGAATTTGGACATCTAGATCTCTAGCAAGGCCAGGGAAGTTTTCCTTAATTATTCCCTCAACTATGTTTTTGAAACTTTTAGATTTATCTTCTTCCTTGGGAACACCACTTGTTCTTAGGTTTGGTCATTTAACATAATCCCAAACTTCTTGGAGGCTTTGTTTAGTTTTAAAATTCTTTTTTCTTTGTGTTTGTCAGATTGGGTTAATTCGAAAGCCTTGTCTTTGAGCTCTGAAATTCTACTACTTATTTGATCATATTGTTGAGACTTTCCAGTGTATTTTACATTTCTCTAAGTATGTCCTTCATTTCTAAAAGTTGTGATTGTTTTTTATTTATGCTATCTATTTCCCTGGAGATTTTTCTGTCCATATTATGTAACATTTTAAAACTTTCTTTAAATTGGTATTTACCTTACTCTGGTGCCTCCTTGAGTAGCTTAATAATTGACCTTCTGAATTCTTTTTCTGGCAATTTAAATATTTCTTTTTCTTTCTGATCCATTGCTGGTGAGCTTAGTGTATTCTTTTGGGGGTGTTAAAGAACCTTGTTTTGTCATACTACCAGACTTTTTTTTCTTGTTTCTTCTCATTTGGGGAGACTATGTCAGAGGTAAGACCTGGGGCTCAAGGGCTGCTGTTCAGTTTCTTTTGTTCCACAGGGTGCTCCCTTGATGTGGTGCTCTCCCCCTTCCCCTAGGGGTGGGGCTTTCTGAGAGCCAAACTGCAGTGATTGTTATTTCTCTTCTGGGTCTTGCCACCCAGTGGAGCTGCTGGGCTCCAGGCTGGTACTGGGGAGTGTCTGCAGAGTCCTGTAATGTGTCTTCAGGTCTTTCAGCTCTGGATACTGGCACCTGCTCTGGTGAAGGTAGCAGGGGGGTGAAGTGGACTGTGTGAGGGTCCTTGGTTGCATTTTTGTTTGGTATGCTGGTTTTGTGTTGGTTGACCTCTAGCCAGGAGGTGGCACTTTCAAGAGAGCATCATCTGTGGTACTATAGAGAGGATACAAGTTTGCCCTAGGGTTACCTGGATAAGTATTTGAGTTTCTCAGATGATGAGCAGGGTCATAGAGCTCCCAAGAGATTATGTACTCTGTCTTCTGCTACCAGAGCAAGTAGAGAAAGCACCCAGATCGAGACAGGGTTAGTTGTGTCTGAGCTCAGACTCTCGTTTGGATGGGGCTTGCTGTCACTGCTGTGGGGAATGAGGATGTGGTTCTCAGGCCAATGGAATTATGTTCCCAGGGGGATTATGGCTACCTCTGCTGTGTCATACAGGTCGCCAGGGAAGTGGGGGATAGCCAACAGTGACAGGTGTCACCCAACTCCCATGAAACTGGAAAGTGTGATCTCACTGTCAGCATGCTCCTCCACCAGCATGAAGTTTATTTGCAGGCAGCAGGTGCAGGGCTGAGAACTTTTCCCAGGCTACAAGCCCCCCTGCTGAGAACACAAGCAAGGCTTTCAGGTTTTGTACCTCCCTGTCTGCCACAACTTCTATGCTTGTATCTGCACTCTTATTTGACCCCTTCCCCAGATTCTGTCCAGGAAACTTCATGTTCAGTAGAAATTGTTAGAAAATTTAACTGGAAGTTTCCTTCTCCCTGTGGTCTTTCCTCAATTCTGCTGGCAGCCCTTCCCAAGGACTCCTGCAAGATAAAGACAGGAATGGCTTCCCTGGGGACTGAGAGTGCCCACAGTGCTCTTCCCACTGCTTTCTTTACCCCTGTATTTTGTGTGGCTCTCTAAATTGGTCTCAGCTCCAGGTGAGGTCAAATCCTTCTCTTATGATCTGGACCCTCACATACCCTCACTGGGGAACATGTTTAGGGGCAGACATTCACCCTCTCACACTTTGGCACTCACAGTTTATTGGCTGTCTCATGGAGACTGCAGTGGCAAGCTGCTTCCTTCAGAGGGCCTGTGGATTCTCTCAGTTATCCTGGTATGTTTCTGCAGTAGTTCTTGGAGCAAAAGTTCATGATGTGAGTCTCCATATGCTACTTTGTCTGTCTGAGTGGGAGCTGCAAATTAGTCCTGCCTCTTATCTGCCATTTTCAAACTTTATTTTTTTTAGGGTGGTTTTAGGGTAAAAGAAAAATGATAGGACAGTACCGAGAGTTCCCGCTTATGCCCCTTCTTACCCCATGTATCCTCCCTCACTAAGAACATCAGCACCGGAGTGGTGTATTTGTTACACTTGATGAAGCTACTCCAACACTTTGTTATCACCTGTAGTCCATCGTTTACTTTAGGGTTCACTCTTAATGTTTTCCATTTATGGGTCCTAACAAATGTGTAATTACATATATCCACTATTATAGCATTATACAGAACATTTCACTGTTCCCCAAATTTGTACTATGCCTAGTCATCCTTCCCTTTCTCCCTTCCCTCTAACTCCTGGGGACCACTGATCTTTTTACGGTATTCATAGTGCTGTCCCTTTCAGAATGTCATTAGTTGAAATCATATACTATGTTGCCTTTTCAGATTGGCTTCATTAACTTAATAAAATACATTTAAGATTCTTTCATGTCTTTTCATGTCTTGATGGCTCATTAATTTTTAGTGCTGAATAATATTCCCTTGTAAGGATGTGCCACAGTTTGTTTATCCATTCATCTACTGAAGGACATCTTGGTTGCTTCCGAGTTTTGACAGTTATGCACAAAGCTGCAATAAACATTGGTGTGTAGATTTTTGTGTAGACATATGTTTTAAACTCATTAGAGTAAATAACCAAGGAGTGTAATTGCTGGATTGTATGGTAAGAATATGTTTAGTTTTGTATGAAACTGCCACACTGTCTTCCAAAATGGCTGTACCATTTTGTGTTCCAGGCAGCAATGAATGTTCCTGTTGCTCCACATCCTTGCCAGCATTTGGTGCTTTTTTTCCCCCATTCCAATAGATGTGTAGTAGTATCTCATTGTTGTTTTAATTTGCAATTCTGTGGTGACATATGATGTGGAGCATCTTTTCATATGCATATTTGCCATATGTATATCTTATTTGGTGATGCATCTTCAGGTATTTTGCCAATTTTTAAATTGAGTTAGTTTCCTTCCTTCCTCCCTCCCTCCCTCCCTTCCTTCCTTCCTCTCTCTTTTCTCTCTCTCTCTTTCTTTTTCCTTCCTTCCTTCCTTGCTTTCTTGCTTTTTCTTTTTCTTTCTCCTTCTCTCTCTCTCTCTCTTTCTTTCTTTCTTTTTTTTTTTTTTTTGAGACAGAGTTTCACTCATGTTACCCAGGCTGGAGTGCAATGGCGCAATCTCGGCTCACCACAACCTCCACCTCCTGGGTTCAGGCAATTCTCCTGCCTCAGCCTCCTGAGTAGCTGGGATTACAGGCACATACCACCATGCCCAGCTAATTTTTTGTATTTTTAGTAGAGACGGGGTTTCACCGTGTTGACCAGGATGGTCTCGATCGCTTGACCTCGTGATCCACCCGCCTCGGCCTCCCAAAGTGCTGGGATTACAGGCTTGAGCCACCACGCCCGGCCAC
>NW_022437034.1:1415267-1441940 GCF_009761245.1 Sapajus apella | reverse complement strand
TTCTTTCTTTCTTCTTTCCTTCCTTCCTTCTTTCTTTCTTCCCCTCCCTCCCTTCTTTCTTTCTCTCTTTCTCTCTCTCTTTCTTTCTTTCTTTCTTTCTTTTCTTTTCTTTTCTTTTCTTTTCTTTTCTTTTCTTTTCTTTTCTTTTTCTTTCTTTCTTTCTTTTTTTCTTCTTCTCTTTCTTCCTCTCTCTCTCCCTTTCCTCCCCTTCCCTTCCGTTCCGTTCCCTTGAGATGAAGTCTTGCTATGTTTCCCAGGCTGGTTTTGAACTCCTGGGCTCAAGCAATTCTCTCACCTCAGCTTCCCAAAGAGCTGGAATTACAGGCATGAACCACCATGCCTTGCCCAATTGTTCATTTTCTTATTGTTGAGTTTTTTTCTCAATTTTAAAATTGTGTTAAAATACACAGAAGATAAAATTTGCCATCTGAACCATTTTAAGTGCATAGTTCAGTGGTATTAAATATATTTCTATTGTTGTGCAACCACTAGCACCATTCATTCTAGAGCTTTTCCATCTTGCAAAACTAAAATTCTATATCCATTAAACAATAACTCCCTATTCCCCACACTCCTTAGTTTCTGGCAACCACTGTTCTACTTTCTGTCTCTATGAATTTGGCTATTCTAGATAGCTCATATAAGTGGAATCATACAGTACTAGTCTCTTTGTGACTTCAGTTCTTTTAGGTATATACCCAGGAATGGAATTGCTGGATCATATGGTAATTCTATTTTTATTTTTTTGAGGAACTGCCATACCATTTTCTATAGTGGCTGTACCATATACATTTACATTTCCACCAGTAGTCTGCAAGTGTTCCAATTTCACTAAGACTTATTATTTTCAGATTTTCTAAATAGTAGCCATCCTAATGGGTATGAGGTGATATCTCATAGTTTTGATTTGCTTTTTCTTAATGATTTGTGATGTTGAACATCTTTTCATGTGGTTATTAGTCATTTTATACTTTCTTTGGAGAAATGTCTATTCAACTCCTTTGTCCATTTGTGAATTGGGATTTTTTTTTTTTTTTTGGTTAAGCTTTAGGAGTTCTGTAGATATTCTGGATATTAATCCTTTATCAGACATATGGTTTGCAAATATTGTCTCTCACTTTGTGGGTTGCCTTCTTACTTTTTTGATAGTGTGTTTATATGCATAACATTTTTATAAAATCTAATTTGTCTATTTTTTGCTTTTTGTAGCCTATGTCTTTGGTGTCATATCCAAGAAATTACTGCCAAATCTGATGTCATGCAGGTTGTGGCCTGTGTTTTTTTCTAAAAGTATTATAGTTTTATGTGTTATGTTTAGATCTTTGATTCATCTTGAGTTAATTTTTATATGGCGTTAAGTAAGTGTTCAACTTCATTCTTTTGCAAGTGAATATCAAGTTTTTCTGTAACTATTTGTTGAAAAGATTGTTGCCTTCCCAATTGAAAGGTCTTGACATCCTTGTCAAAAATCACTTGACCATATACATGAGATATATTTCTGGGCTCTCTATTCTATTTCCTACACACACACACACACATACACACACACATATATATGTGTGTGTGTGTAGGAAATAGAAGGGAGAGCCCAGAAATATACCCTCGTGTATATTCTTCCTCAGTCTCCTGAGTAGCTGGGATTACAGGCTCAAGCAATTCTCCCACCTCAGCCTCCCAAAGTGCTAAGATTATAGGCATGAGCCATCATGTATAGCTTTCAATTTCTTTAATAGATACAGCCCCATACAAATTGTCCATTTCTTTTTGTGTGAGTTTTGGCAGATTATGTCTTCCAGGGAATTATTGTTCTATTTCATCTGGGTTAGCATTTGTAGACATAGATTTTTTTTGTAGTATTCCTTTATTATCTTTTCATGTCCATGGGCTCTGTGGTGATGTCCCATCCTTCATTTCTGATATTAGTAATTTATGTCTTATCTCTATTTTTTCTTAGAGGTTTATCAATTTGATGATTTCAGAGAACCTGAAGGTTTTATTGATTTTTATCTATTGATTTTCTGTTTTCAATTTCATTTATTTTTGCTCTAATTTTTATTATTTCTCTTCTTCTGCCTACAATGGATTTAATTTCCTCTTCTTTTTCTAGTTTCCTAAGATGGAAGTTTAGATTATCAATTTTAGATATCTCTTTTTTTTCTAATATATGCATCAAATGCTTACATTTTTCTTTATACACTACTTTGGCTGCACCATAGAAATTTTGATAAGTTGTGTTTTCATTTAGTTCAAATGTATTTAAATGTCTCCCGAGATTTCTCCTTTGGCCCATGTGTTATTTAGAAATGTGTTATTGGCTAGGCACAGTGGCTCACGCTTGTAATCCCAGCAGCTTGGATGGCCAAGGTGGGACAATCACTTCAGCCCAGAAGTTCAAGACCAGCTTTGGCAACATATGGAGACTACATCTCTACACACACACACACACACACACACACACACACACGCTGGATTTGGTGGCACACACCTGTGGTCCCAGCTGTTCAGGAGGCTGAGGTGGGAAAATTGCTTGAGCCCAGGAGGTTGAGGTTGCAGTGAGTCATGGTTGCACCACCACACTCCAGCCTGGGTACCAGAATAATACCCTGTCTAAAAAAAAAAATGTAATGCATTGTTTAATGTACAAATATTTCTGTTATTAATTTCTAGTTCAATTTAATTATATGCAGTATGGGAGTATATACACTGTATGATTTTTCCTCCTTTAAATTTGTCAAGGAGGTATTTTATGGTTCAGAATGTGGGTCTAAGTGAACTTTTCATGTGAGCTTGAGAATAATGCATAGTCTGGTATTGTTGGATAAAGTATTTTATAGACATTAATTATATCCAGTTTATCAATGGTCTTGTTGAATTCAGCTATGTCCTTATGATTTTCTGCCTGCTGGATCTGTTCATTAGTGGTAGAGGAGTATTACATTCTCTAACTGTAGTAGTAGTGGATTCATCTATTTCTTCTTGCAGTTCTATAAGTTTTTGGCTTATGTATTTTGATACTGTGTTGTTAGGCTCTTATGCCTTAAGGGTTGTTATGTATTCTTGGAGAATTGACCCCTATATAATTGTAATCCCCTCTTTATGTAATCCCCCTCTTTATCCCTGATAATTTTTCTAGCTCTGAAGTCTCCTTTGTCTGAAAATATAGTTACTTCAGCTTTCTTTTGTTAGTGTTAGCATTGTATATCTCTCTCTACTCCTTTACTTTAAAAAAATGTTTTAAGTTTCATAAAGAATACACATTGCCCAGCCTGGTGGTGTGTGCCTGTAATATCAGCTACTTGGAAGCTTGAGCTCAGGAGTTTGAGGTCAGCCTGAGCAACATAGTGAGACCCTGTCTTTAATTAATTAACTAACTATTTAACTAACTAACTAACTACATTAAAATATCCACACAACGTAAAACATAGCACCTTAACCACTTTTAAGTGTACAGTTTATTATTTATCCATTCTCCCATTGATGGACATATTAATTGCTTCTGCCTCTTGACTGCTATAAATAATGCTGCTATGAACATGAATGCATAAATACCTCTTCAAAATCTTGCTTTTAATTCTTTTGGATTTGGATAATCTCAGAAGTGGATTGTATGATAATTCTATTTCTAGTTTTTTGAGGACCACACTGTTTTCAATAGTGGCTATACCATATTACATTCCCACCAACAGTGCACAAGGGTTCCAGTTTTTCCACATCCTCATGAACATTAATTATTTTCTGTTTATTTTTTAAAAGTAGCCATCCTAATGAATGTGAGGTGGTATCTCATTGTGGCTGTGATTTTCCATATAATTGTTGCCTTTAAAACTATTATACTTGTTTTAAAACTTTTCAGTGTTTGCCCTAGAGTAATAATTTACTAAGATATTCACATGTCCAAGAAGCATATAAAAAGATAAACATTTGAATATCATATAAAAAGATGATCTTTTTTATATGCTTCTTGGACATGTGAATATCATTTTTGGAGAAATACCTATTCATATCATTTGGCCATTTTAAGATAAGTTCTTTTTGTTGTTGTTGTTGTTATGTCTTTATATATTGTGGGTATCAACCTCCTATCCATATATAATTTGCAAATATTTTCTCCCATTCTGTAGATTATGTCTTTTGAAATATGATGTTTTCAAGCTGGATGTAGTGCCATTTATCTATTTTTTGCCTTTGTTGCATGTGCTCTTGGTGCCATATCAAAGAAATCATTGACAAACCCTTCTATTCCTTTACTTTTAATCTATATGTATCTTTACATTTAAAGTGGGTTTCTTGTAGACAACATATAGTTGTGTCTTGTTTTTTGATCCACTCTGACAATCTTTGCCTTTTAATTGGCATATTTAGACCATTAACATTTAATGTGATTATTGATATAATGGGGCTCATATCTAGCATATTTGTTACTGTGTGCTATTTGTCACCTTGGTTCTTTGTCCTTATTTTTGTTTTCAACTGTTTCTGCCTTTTGTGGTTTTAATAGAGCATCTTATATGATTCCATTATTTTCTTTCTCAGCATATCAATTATACTTGTTTTTAAAACTTTTTCAGTGGTTGTCCTAGAATTTGTCATATGCATTTACAACTAAGCCAAGTTCACTTTCAAATAACTCTATACCATTTCATGAATACTGCAAATATTTTATAATAACTGAGTTTTCTTATTTTCTCCTCTTGTATTATTGCTGTCATTCATTTCACTTATACATAAGCTATAATCACGAAATGCATTGTTACAATTATTATAGTGAACAAACTGTTACCTGTTAAATAAATTAATAAAAATGTTTTAATTTTACCTTTACACTTATCTATTCTCTAATGCTCTTTCTTTCTTTATATACAATCTGAGTTTCTCACCTACATCATTTTTCTTTTCTTTGAAGAACTTTTAGCATTTCTCACAAGGCAGTTCTACTGCTAACAAATTCCTTCAATTTTATTTGTCTAAGAAAGTATTTTTCCTATTTCTCCTTCACTTTTTAAAGGTAATTTTGTAGAATACACAATTCTAAGCTGTTGCTTTTCATTTCCTCAACTCTTTAAATTTTTTACTCTACTACTCTCTAATTTGCCTGCATGGTTTTGCAAAGCTGAATGCAATTCTTTGCTTCTTTATAGATAAGGTGTTTCCCCTGCAACCCTCCCAACTTCTTCCTGTAGTTTGAATATAATATACCTACATGTCATTTTTGGAGGCATTTATTCTGCTTGGTGTTCTCTGAACTTCCTGGATTTGTGGTTTGGTGTCTGAAATTAATTTTGGGGGAAATTCTTAATAATTATTGTTTCAAATATTTTTTTCTTCTCATTTTCTTCTCCCCTGGAACTCCTATTCTCGCATGCTGTCCCACAGTTCTTGTAAACTCTGTTCCATTTTTCTCCCAGTCCTTTATCTCTTTGCTTTTCAGTTTCAGAAGTTTCTATTGATACATTCTCAGGTACAGAGATTTTGTTTCTAGTCTACTAATGAACCCATCAAAGGCACTCTTGATTTCTGTTTTTGATTGCTCTGTTTTGATTTTTGCTCTTTCTCAGAAGATCAGTATCTCTGCCTACATTACCCACCTGTTCTTGCATGTTGTCTACTTTGCCATTAGTTCATTTAATGTATTAATCATAGCTGTTTTAATTAATGGTCTGATAATTCCAACATTCTTGACATTCTTGGGTTTGGTTCTGGTGTTTGCTTTGTTTCTTCAACTGTGTACATGCTTACATTTTATTTTGTCCCCACCCCACCCCACTTTTAGGCTGTTATAAATAATGCTGCTATGAACATTTGTGTACACATTTTTATGTGAGTGTATATTTCATCTCTCTTACATGTATACCTAGGAGTGGAATTACCAGGTATATGGTAACTTTATCCTCTTGGGAAACTATCAGACTATTTTCTAAAGTAGTGGCACTATTTTACATTCCAATCAGCAGGGTATGAAGGTTTCAATTTCTCCTCATCATGCCAACCCTTGTAATTATAGATCTTTTAAATTATAGCCATTCTAATGGTATGAAATAGAATCTCATTATGGCTTTGATTTCCATTTCCCTGATGGCTAATGATGTTGACCATCTTGTCATGCAGTTATTGGCATTTGTATGTCTTTTTAAGAAAAGTGTGTATTGAAATCCTTTTAATATCTTTTATTTGGTTTATGTGTCTTTTTAAAAATATATGATTTTTGGACAAATGCCTATTCATATCATTTGGCCATTTTAAGATAAGTTCTTTGTGTTGTTGTTGTTGTTATGTCTTTATATATTGTGGGTATCAACCTCCTATCCATATATAATTTGCAAATATTTTTTCCCATTCTGTAGATTGTGTCTTTTGAAATATGATGTTTTCAAGCTGGATGTAGTACCATTTATCTATTTTTTGCCTTTGTTGCATGTGCTCTCTGTGCCACATCAAATAAATCATTGACAAACCCATCTATTCCTTTACTTTTAATCTATATGTATCTTTACATTTAAAGTGGGTTTCTTGTAGACAACATATAGTTGTGTCTTGTTTTTTGATCCACTCTGACAATCTTTGCCTTTTAATTGGCATATTTAGACCATTAACGTTTAATGTGATTATTGATATAACTGGGCTCATATATAGCATATTTGTTGTAAGAGTTCTCCATATAGTCTAGATAAAAGAGTTGTAAGAGTTCTTTTGAACTCTTTTGAACATTGAACTGTAAGATTTCTTCATATAGTCTAGATAAAAGTCTGATTAGACAGACATACAATTTGCAAATATTTTCTTTCACTCTCTGGTCTTTCTTTCCTTTTCTTGTCTTGTCTTGTCTTATCTTGTCTTTTCTGACAGTCTTACTCTGTTGCCCAGGCTGGAGGGTAGTGGTGTGATTTTGGCTCACTGCAAACTCTGCCTCCCAGGTTCAAGGAATTCTCCTGCCTCAGTCTCCCAAGTAGCTGGGATTACAGGCATGTGCCACCACACCTGGCTAATTTTTGTATTTTAAGTAGAGACAGAGTTTCACTATGTTTGCCAGGCCGGTCTTAAACTCCTGACCTCAAGCGATCCACCTGCCTTGGCTTCCCAAGTGCTGAGATTACAGGTGTGAGCCACCATTCCTGACTGTCTTTTTCACTTTCTTGATGGTATCTTTTGAAGCACAATGTTTGGTATCCTTTGAAGCATGAAAATTTTAAATTGTGATAAAATTCAATTTATTCTTCTTTTGTTGCTTGGGTTTTAAATGTTATATCTAAGAAGGCTTTGCCTAAATGAAGGTCATGAATACTTTTCCCAAGATTTTATAGATTTAGTTCTCACACTTAGTTTTATGGTCCATTTTGCATGTTATTTTTTGTGTGTATGGTGTGTGGCAGAAGTCTACATTTATTCTTTTGCATGTAGATATGCTGTTGTTGGAGCACCAGTTTTTGAAGACCATCTTTCCCCCTTGAACTGTCTTGGCACGCTTGCCTACAATCAATTGGTGTGAGGTTTTATTTTTAGATTCTCATTTCTATCGATTTATAGGCGTATTCTTGTGCTAATATCAACCTGTCTCAGTTACTCTAGTAAGTTTTGAAATTGGGAAGCATAAGTCTTCCAACTTTGTTTTTCTTTTTAAGGATAATTTGACTATTCTAGATCTTTTGAATTTGCCTATGAATTTGAATTTGCTGTCTTTTTTGTAAATTTAGAAACTTATGCTTCAAAGGATACCATTGAGAAAGTGAAAAAGACACAACAGAGTGAAAGAAAATATTTGCAAATTGTATGTCTAATCAGAGACTTTGTCTAGACTATACGAAGAACTCTCACAACTCAAAATTTAAAAAAAGACACATAAACAAATTAAAAGGTGGTCAAAGGACCTCAATACACATTTTTCCAAAAAACACATACAAATGTGTGCATGACAAGTGCTCAACATCATTAACCATCAGGGAAATGCAAATCAAAGCCACAGTGAGATTCTGTTTCATACCACTAGAATGGCTATAAATCAAAAGATGAATAATTATTAATAAAAGAACTCATAAGAAAAGGAAAAATTGGAACCTTCACACACTGCTGATTGGAATGTAAAGCAGTCCAACCAGTTTAGAGAACAGTCTGATAATTTCTCAAGAGTATAAACATAAAGTTACCATATGCCTAGTAAGTCTACTACTAGGTATATACATAAGAGAAATGAAATAGACAATCACACAAAAATTTGTATACAAGTTTTCATAGCAGCATTTTTTTTATGGTAGCCAATTGTACTATGAGATCTCTAGGTGTGGATCTCTGCATTTATTCTATTTGGAGTTCTTTGAACTTCTTGGATATATAGATTAATACTGGTTTTCATCAAATTTGGGAAGTTTTTGCCATTTTTAAAAGAATTTTTACACCATTTTCTCTCTCTTCTCTTGGTACTCTTATTTATCATATGTTGATGCAATTAAAGGTGTCCTGTATTGTCTGAGGCTTTGTTCATTTTTCTTCACAAGTTTTCTCTGTTCTTGAGATTGCACAAGTTCTATTAATCTACTTAATGTTCTCTGATTCTTTATTCTGCTAGGTTAAATCTACTGTTATACCTCTTTAGTGAATTTTAAATTTCAGTTATTGTACTTTTCAACTCAAAAGTTTCCCGTTGGTTTTTTTTCATACTTTGTGTCTCTTCATTGGTATTCTCTATCTGATGAGACATTGTCATCATACTTTCCTTTACTTCTTTAGTGTGGCTTTCTTTTGTTCTTTAAACATATTTGTAACAGCTACGTTTAAGTCTTTGTGTGTTGTGTGGCCTCTGGGCCCTCCCACAGGCAGTTTCTGTTGCCTGATTTTTCCCCTCAGGTATGGGTCGAACCTTCCAGTTTCTTTGCCTGTCTCATAATTTCTTGCTAAAAGCTGGGCATTTTATATTTTATTTTGTAGCAATTCTGCATAACAGATCCTTCTTGAATTTGTTGCTGTTGCATTTTTCTTGTTATTTGTTATTCATTTGGCTGGACTATTTTAGTGAAGTCTGTTTTCCCACAGCTGAAGTCTTTGATGTCTCTCCTCAGAGGGTGCAGGCTTAGTCACCTGGGAATAAATGGTTTTAGCAGGGCTGTCTCTGTCTCTTTTTTCTCATTTCTTTGTTACACTGTCTGCCTCTGTTGGTATCACACCCAGATGTTGGGCTCCACTGTTAGCTCATTCCCCCATTTAGTTTTTGGCAACGTCCTAGGCCATAAATTGCTCCATAGTTTTATTCAATTAAATTTTAACTCACTGTCTGGGTGCAGTAGCTCATGCCTGTAATCCCAACACTTTGGGAGGCCAAGGTGGGTGGATCATTTGAGGTCAGGTGTTTCAGACCAGCCCAACCAACATGGTGAAACCCCATCTCTACTAAAACTACAAAAATCAGCTGGGCATGGTGATCTGGGCCTGTAATTCCAGGTACTTTGGAGTTGAGACAGGAGAATCGCTTGAACTTGTGAGGCAGAGATTGTAGTGGGCCGAGGTGGTGCCATTGCACTCCAGCCTGGGCAACAGAGCGAGACTGTCTCAAAAAAATAAAATAAAAAAATAAACTTCTTTGCAGGAGTAGTTTTTGAGGCCAACCTCTGAGATTTGCTCTGATCTCAGGAAGACTCTTAGCTGTCTCAATTCATGACACTGTCTGGTAAACTAGCTGGACTATAGTTTAGCTTGCTGTTCTCATGGAGCTGCCAACCTTTCCTTGATTGCTTACCACCAAAACCTCCACTGTTTTTGAGAGACCCTTTAGGCTGAACTTCCCTACATTCTTTTCCAAAAAGTCAGTTCCTTTGGAAAGTGCTTTGGAGCTCTCTGTTCTTGTAATCTGCCGTGTCTTCTGGGCAGAATCTGTGAGCCACTGTTCTGGAGCTGGAAGCAGGGACGGTAGCCCATTTCTCTTGCAGCGACACTTTGGGTGAAGAGTAGGGCACTGGGCCAGGGCAGTGGTAGCTTCTGGTCTTCTTGGCTTCCTTTTCCTGGCAGGGACACTCTGAATGGTCTGAGGTGAGAGTGATCTGGAGCCTGGTATTCTCAGCCTGCTGCTCCTGGTGTTGAACCTCTGCTTTACATGTAGGGTCTGGGCGAAGGGAAGGGAGCCTCCAACTTGTCAGCTGTACTTGCCCAGAATTTAGCCTTTGCAACATGGAGCTGGGAGGATGAGAAATGTTGTCTGCTTGCCTCCCCTAGGTATACAGTGGGGCCCTTGAGTGGGAACTGAGGGAAGGGGGAATCTGTCTTCTAGGCCACATGGGCTCATAGTGGAGCTTCCATTACACTGAGCTGTCAGGGAAGGGTGGAGAGAGGGTGGGTCATGGCTGAAGTGCCACTGACTTGCTATTTCTGCTATGATTTAGTAGAATTTCTTGAATAAAGATCTCTTTACTTGCTATATTCCGTTAAGAACATTTCCAGATAATTTAAATGGTTGCTTTTTCTTGTAATTTTCACCAATTATGAAAAATTCTGTGGTGGTTTCACTGTAGGGCAGGTCTGTGAAGCTCCTCACAATGCCATTTCCATTTAGAAGTGGAATCACTAGTTCGAGTTAAAGTTTGTGTCTAATAACTCAAATATTTGAATTTCCTGTTCGTTTCTGTTGTTTTCGCTTTTGTCTTGATTTTTAGTCAATATTATTATTTTTCTCTGCTTGGTTATCTTTGATGAAATGCCCAACATCACACGCAAAAATTTTAGAGATAAATTGTGTCTCTAGATGATTTAATTTCCTTCCAAAGAGAATTTACTTTTGCTTCTGGTGAGCAGACTAGTGGCAGATAACCTTAGTTCAATTAGAGATTGAAGGCCAGGCATGGTGTCTCATGCCTGTAATGCCAGCATTTTGGGAGGCTGATGTGGGCGGATCATTTGAGGTCAGGTTTTCAAGACTGGCCTGGCCAACATGGTGAAACTCCGTCTCTACTGAAAGTACAAAAATTAGCCAGGTGTGGTGGGTGCCTGTAATCCCAGCTACTAGGGAGGCTGAGGCAGGAGAATCGCTTGAACCTGGGAGACAGAGGTTGCAGGGAGCGGAGGTGACACCACAGCATGCCAGCCTGGGCAGCAGATTGAGACTCTGCCTCTAAATAAACAAATAAATAAAACAAAAATTAAAAACAATTAGAGATTGATATGATTAAAAGGTAGTTGTGATGGTTAATTGTACGTGTCAACTTGACGGGCTAAGGGATGACCACGTAGCTGGCAAAACATTATTTCTGGGTATGTTTGTGAGGGTGCTTCCAGACTCAAACTGCAGCTTGCACCATTGACCTCCCTGGTTCTCAGGCCTTTGGATTTGTCCTGAATTACATCATTAGGTCTCCTAGTTCTTTGTCTTGCTGACGACAGATTATGGGAATTTTCAGCCTCTATAATTATGTGAGCCAATTCCTACAACAAATTTCCATCTGTCTGTCTGTCTGTCTGTCTGTCCACCCACCCACCTATCTATCTACTATTAGCTCTGTAGTTATTTTCTGAGACAGGGTCTTGATCTTATACTCAGGCTGGAGTACAGTGGTGTGAACACAGCTCACTCCAGCCTTGACCTCCTGGGCTCAAGTGATATGCCTTCCTCAGCTTCCCTAGTAGCTGGGACCACAGATGCAGACCCCCAAGCCTTGCTAATTAAAAATTTTTTGTAGAGGCAGGGTTGCCTGTTGCCCAGGCTGGTCTTGAACTCCTGGCCTCAAGTAACCATCCCCCACTTCAGCCTCCCAGCACTTTGGGAGGCCAAGGCAAATGGATCACTTGAGGTCAGGAGTTTGAACCTCCACCTTATGGGTTCAAGCGATTCTTGTGCCTCAGCCGCCTGAGTAGCTGGGATTACAGGTATGTACCACCATGCCTGCTAATTTTTGTGTTTTTAGTAGAGGAAAGGTTTCACCATATGTGTCAGGCCAGTCTCAGATAACTGACCTTGGCCTTGGCCTCCCAAAGCGCTGGAATTCATGTGTGAGCCACTGTGCCTGGCCACATTCTTGTACGTATGTTCTTATGGGCCAATTCTTTTACTTCTTGTGAGGTAGAGCCCTGTAAGTGGGACTGTTATGTGAAGTATATGTGCATTTTGAAAGTCAAAAGCTACTGGCAGATAACTTAAAAAATGTTGTAGAATGTCAAACTTTCCTTAGCAAGGTATGATAATGCCTATTTCCCTGAGTCCTTGCCAGTGCCACAGGAGCTGTTGCAGCCTTCTCTCAGCTTGGCACGAGAAAGAGCCTGCAACACTTTAACCTGGGTAAGCTTCCAAGAGGTCCGTGGGTAGTGAAGGTGGAGGAGGTAGAGAGAGGATACCTCAAGAGGGATATGTTGGACTACTTCTAACTGGGCAAGTGGTTCTTTATATAATTAATTTTGAAAAGGGAAAGAGAAAATTTGTAAAGTTTGTGAAGCAGGTGTCATCAGTTGTGGAAGATCTCCTTCATACTAAAGTTTGGATCTATTCATCTTTCCAAGTCTATGCTTTTAAATCATGCACCAGGTGTCAATTGGTTCATAAACATTATTCCAAGGCTCCATTAAGGTGATTCTAACAGCTGTTAACTTTTTCTGGAATTGTTGGAGCTTTAATTCAGTTAATTCAGTTTTGACCTTATTCTTTGAGTCCACCTCTCAATTCTTATTCTCAAAGGGACTGACTTTGGTAACTATTCTCTCTGCCTTAGACTCAAGACCTTCCCCTTTCAGAATGTAGATCTTGTTCTTCTCTCCCAGTTTTTTACTCTCTTGGGCTGTGACTCTTGATTACAATATGTTGGCCCCTCCCTAAGTTCTATTCCTGGCTCACTTACAATGAGCTGGGGTTGGAGGGGAATAGCCATCTAGATGATGCAGGGCAGGTTTGCTTTAAAATTGGGGCTTAGCCTGGGAGGGTTCTTGGCTTTGCCCAGGAAAGAATTCAAGGATGAGCTGGTGGTATTAGACAGCAGCATTTATTGAAACAGCAGTGCAGAGCAGCAGCGGCAGAGGTACCACTCCTTGTGGAGCAGGGCTACCCCATAGGCAGTGTGCCCAGAGCAGCAGCTCAGAGGCAGCTCTGTAGTCATGTTTATAACCACTTTTAATTATATGCAAATTAAGGGGCAGAGTATACAGAAATTTCTAGAAAAAGGGTGCTAACTTCTGTGTCATCAGGTCACTGCCATGGAAAGGGATGGTAACTTTTGGGTGTTGCCATAATAATAGCAAACTGACATGTGTCTTATGGAGAGGTGTTTCTGTCCTTTCTCTGTTTTAGCCAGTCCTCAATTTGGTCTGGTGTTGGAGCCCTGCTTTCTCAGTCGAGTCCCATCTCCTACCCCTTACCTGTTGAAACCTGTCTTTCATTTGTTATCATGGAAGCTAGCACAGGAATTTAAGAAGAAGATGCATTATAAAGATGAGTGTTGTCTTGAGAATATTCATATGTGAAACTAACATTGATGTTTTTGAATGAATGGCAAGGAAATGGAGAGAACTGGCTGATGACCAGTAATATAATGAAGCTGTGAGTTTCAAGCAGAGAGCGTTTAGTGGGAAAAAAAAAGTTATATTGGGCAACATTTTGCAGCTTATTTTGATAGTTTTTAAATTAGAGGAAATGCAGTAGATGTTATATGCGTAAATGTTAGCAACACATTTCAAACAGTGTTTGGAAATTTTACTAGTGAAATTTAAGATGGCTTGGAATTAGAAACAGTCACATGGTTTGCAATCTGCTTAAAAGACTGCAAATTGCAAATGGTATTGTTTGGTAGTTGGCTGCAAACCTTAACAGAGGTTGTAGAGTCTGAAAATTATTGCTGGCATCTATAATTCTTAAGAAAAATGTCTTGGAATTTCAGGAGTTTCTAAGCAGTGTATTTGTAAGAAAAGAAATAATTTCTCTCCTCTGGGGAATCTCAAAGTGCTGAGAGCAGACTTCTTAACAAAGTGGTAGGAGTGGACGATGCTTTATGGAAACAGACATTTTATGTTCAGCTGTAGCAACCACCCTGGCTTTAAGAGATCTCTGTAGCAATTAATTCTCTTTGCGGTGGCTGAGTGCTTCCTTCTCTGTGTGCTGTAGGGATTTAGAAAGGTTTTCCTATAAAATAGGGTTGTCTGTATTCCAAACCCTTGTGGGTTACTTTATGTAAATTATTCCATTCATTTTCTTGAATAACTTTTGGTATTGTTTGCCTGTTGTATTGATGTTATTTTCAATGATTAAAAGCAACAAAATTTTAGGCTGTGTGCAATGACTCACATATCCCAGGACTTTGGGAAGCTGAAGTGGGTGGATCACTTGAGGCCAGGAGTTTGAGACCGGCCTGAGCAACATGGTGAAACCCTGTTTCTACAAAAAATACAAACACAGCTGGGTGTGTTGACCACACACCTGAAGTACCAGCTACTTGGGGGGCTGAGACAGGAGAAATGCTTGAGCCCAGGAAATTGAGACTGCAGTGAGCCATGATCACACCACCTCACTCCAGCCTGGGTGACAGAGAGACCCTGTCTCAAACAAAAAACAAACAAAAACCCCCCCACAATTTTGATATTCAGCAATGGACTGTATTCTGTTTTTTAATTTCCCCCAGAATGAAAATGTCTGACAGATTTCCTTTGGGAGTGCACTTATCTGGTTAATCAAAGCACAGTTTATTAAAGGAAAAAGATTACAAAGTTTTTAGATCTCATGCCTCCCAATTTGATTCCAAGAAAATGCCTCCCATTCCACATTTCTAATAGAAGAGATATCATGATTACATATACATATATAATACACAAATATATATATTTCTAAGTTTCAATAAAAGCAGCTTCTGAAACCATTGGTTAGAATTTGTCTGTTTTATTGTAGTAGACAATACCTCTGTATTCCAGGGATATTGTTTCCCACTTATTTTCTGCCTTTTCCCCTGCTCTGCCTCTGATTTTTATCTATTCTTAGAGCAATCTTAAAGGATATAGTGGCCAAAAAAAAAAATCATAATCCCATCACTTTACCTCAGAAACATTCAGGGAGCTACATTTTTTTTTTCGAGTTACATTTGTTCACTTTGTCCGTATCTAATTAGAGTCTACAGTTTTGTGTCTTGCTTTTTTTATTCCACTTAAAACCGTCAAGAACATTTCCTCATGTAGCTACAAAGTCTGTCGTCGTCATCTTTATCATCACCACATGGTTTTAAGATTAAATGATAATCTAAAAAGAGGAAATAGCAAATTGACTTAACCGCTTTGTGGAAAGCATCCTAAAATGCAGTAGAAATGTCCTCACCCTTTTCCCCAAAGGTACATAGATCTGTTGGTTTCTATTCAGAAGGGCACAGCTATTTTTTCAGGAAGTGAGTTGGAGAAATACCAGGCATTCAGTCAGTTTACTGTCTAGCTCAGAGACAAATTTTAAAAAATATTTATTCCAAAAACGAACTATTGCAGAAAATTTGGAGAGAAAAATCAATTTTAATTTCACCATTGATATACCATTGTATTATTTCTTTTCACTTTTTTTTTGTTAGTATACTCTCCTTCCCCAATTTGGTTTCTTTTCATTCCTTGTCTTTTGTTTTTTAAAAAAGTGGAAGAAGGCCGGGCGCGGTGGCTCAAGCCTGTAATCCCAGCACTTTGGGAGGCCGAGGCCGGTGGATCACGAGGTCAAGAGATCGAGACCATCCTGGTCAACATGGTGAAACCCCGTCTCTACTAAAACTACAAAAAATTAGCTGGGCATGGTGGCACGTGCCTGTAGTCCCAGCTACTCAGGAGGCTGAGGCAGGAGAATTGCCTGAACCCAGGAGGCGGAGGTTGCGGTGAGCTGAGATCGCGCCATTGCACTCCAGCCTGGGTAACAAGAGCGAAACTCCGCCTCAAAAAAAAAAAAAAAAAAAAAAGTGGAAGAATACATGAAAGCATTCTTACTGTAAAATATTAAAATAATTATTAAGTGAAGAGGAAACAATAAAATTCCCCTTCTTTGTGGCACACTCATTTCCCTGCTCTAGGGATAAGTTACTGCTGTTTGGTGAGCATAAGTCCCATTTTATTTCCATGCGGTTTCATATATATTAGTATATATACAATTATTTCTTATCCTATGAATAGGATCATTTGTATATTGTTGTGTATCTTGCTCTTCCAGTTTATGGTATATCCTAGAGCTAGTTTCCTATTAGTACTACTTTTTTCTCTTTTATAGCCATCTAGAAATCTATAGAAGAAGTTATGTCAGAATTTAAGGTTATTTCCTCTGTTGATGGACATTTATTTATTTTCTATTTTTTTCCTGTTACAAACAATGATGCAATGATTACTCCTGTGCATTCTCTTTTAGAACAAGTGTAAGGATTCTTATGTGGTAAGTCTCTTTAAACAGAATTTAAGGATCATGTGGTAGATGTGTTAAGTTCGAGAGATGTTGCCAAACTGTCTTGAATTTATACCCTCTGTAATAGTATGTTGGGATATTTGTTTCCTTTTATTCTTCTCAATTTTCATATTATAAAAGTTAAACATTTTTGATAATCTGATTGGAAATGCTTTTTTATTGTTTTAATTTACTTTTCTTTGCATTATGGTAGATACCTCTAATGGTCCTCTTTTACCAACCTTCTTCCTTTCAGTAGTTAAAGACTATATTTCCTAGCTGCCTTTGCAGCTTGGTGTGGTCATGTGACTTAGTTCAGGCCAATGCAGGGAAAGCAAAAGTGGTGTATGGACTTGCCTTGGTATTCCCCTCTTCCTCTTTCCAGCAGCTGGAAAAGTGCTGACCAGAGCATTGTTGAAGGCCATATAGTAAGAACAGCAAAGCTTCCCTACCAGCCCACTGACTGTTTTGTGGCACAGAGCCCATCTATTACACAAGAGAGCAATAAACATCTTTTTTTTTTTCCTAAGAGACTGGAGTCTCGCTATATTGCCCAGGCTGGCCTTGAATTCCTGGCCTGAAGCAATCCTCCCCACCTCAGTCTTCCAAGTAGCCAGACTGCAGGTGCGTGCCACCATGCCTAGCTCGATAAACATCTGTTTTTATTGAGTCCCTGTGTAAGATCTTTTTCTTATAGCAGCCTACATTCTGTACTGAATTATACATGCATTTTTTCAAATGTTTTGGACATTTATACTTTTTCTTTAACTTGCTTGTTCAAACCATTTGCTTGTTTTTCAGTTAGGTTTTGCTTTTTACATATTTTAATGGATATTCTTCAAATATTTTGGAAATTTCTTCATTGTTAAAATGTTATAATACTTTTTTTTCTGTTTGTCTTCAACTTTATGGTGTCTTTCCAGAGAGAACAGTTAAATTTTTCTTTTAAAAGAGCATGTGTTAAATCTTTTAGTTGATTAAGTTTTTAAATTAAAATTTTTAATTTAATTAAAATTTTTTTTAAATTAGAAAAATAATTTTTTAAATTAGAAAAATAATTTTTTAAATTTAAATTTAAAAAATTTTAAATGAAGGAAATTGTAAGATAGTATAAGCAGTTGAAAGGATAATCCAACAGACATATTTATATATCAGAAATATTGAAATGAAAGTGCCAATGGAAAAATAAATGGCTTTCTGGACAATGGAAGAGGCAAATCAATGGAATCTTCATTGAATATAATTTATTTTCATGTTTATACAAGAATTATTTTGGATTAATGTCAGTTATCTACAACTTACAGAGACGTAAAGTAGCTCAAAGGCAAAGGCAGAGTTAGATTTAGATTATCTGGAAGTGTACACTGAAAATGCATAGCTTTTCATTAGAGACACCAAGTCCTCTTTTCTGCCTATTCCAAAGGTCCTTACATTGTCACATTCTGGTTGATAGGTTGCCTCCATCTCTGATTATTTTCTGTATATTTGTGAATCTTTTCCCCTCAAGCTGCAGAATGAGCATCTCTATCTTGTACTATTTTTGTCTCCCCTATTTTTCCAAATATAGTATTCGAAGAAAAACTGGTGCTTCTTAACTATAATACTTAGTGTAATTAACTTACCGAAACTGGAAGTTATTGGTCAACCACAATGACTGTTTGATCTTCATGACGTGTTCCAGCAACATGCATGCATGTTTTACCATGCATTCACAGTTTTAAAATGCCCTTGAAGGGTCTATGGAAAGTGAAATTTTAAATTTTAATGAAGTCAACTCTAAATCTTATATACTTTATGACATCTACATTTTATATGTTCTTAGAAAAAACTATTCTACTCTAGAATTATAATCTTTTTCTTTCCTCTAGTAGATGTTTTTTTTCAAAAAATTGTCTTAATCCCTTTGGAGTTCATTTTGGAAAAGATATGAAATAAGGAGTAATTTTATTTTACTTTTACAAATCGTTATTTATTGTAGCACTAGTTATTAAATAGTTCATCCTTCTTCACTCGGAATGCCAACATTTTGTATAGTGACCACTCACATTCATACATGGATCTGTTTCTGGAATATCTTTTCTAGTCCACTACTTATTTGTCTTAGATTGCGCTATCAATAGTCTGTTACTTAGATATTGTTACTTAGGAAAAATTTCAAGCATACATAAAATAAATAGTATCATAAATATAATATATCACTATCTCAGTTTTAGAAATTATCAACATTTCCTAACACTTGCTCACTCTATCGCTTTTCTCTCTGGTTGCTGTACTGTTTAAAAGCACATCTCAGACGTCGTGCCATTTGACCCCTGAGAACTTCTGTATACAGCTCTGAAATAAAAAATTATGGCATTTTCCTATGTAACTGTAATACCATTATCATCTCTGAAAAATTAAGAGTAACTCCTTAATGTTATTGAAGGTCCGACCTCCGTTCAGAGTCCTCCAGTATAACATACTATTTTAAATATCTGTCTTGACATAGTATGCTTTTATACCTTGCAGGGCAAGTCTCCCTTGCACTAGTCTTCTAAAAACATTTATTTGCTCCTCTCGCATATTATTTTGTCTGTGAGAAAATAATTTCCAGTTACTCTGTCAAATTTCATACAAGTTCTGTCGAAATTTTGCTTCAAATTACATTAAATTTATAATGTGATTTGTGGGAGTTTTGACAGCTTTACAGTGTTGATTCAATTCATTCAGAAACATAATGTCTCTCCATTTATTTAGGTCTTCTTTCATGACTTCAGTAAAGAGTTAGAGTTCTTTTTCATTGACAGGTTATATTTACTTCTGTTTGCCTCCTCTGTGTTCTTCCATTTCTCTTGCCTTCTTTTGGATTACATAAAAACTCTTTAGATTTCTATTTTATCTATTGACTTTTTAGCTATACCTCTTTATATTACTTTTGTTACTCTTTGTATTACTTTTTAAATAGTTCCTCTAGGGCTTACAACATACATCTTCAAATCTTCACAGTTGGAGTATTGAACTACTACAACTAATTGGAGTTAGTATTGTACTACTTTACGTAAACCCTAAAATCTTGCATCTGTATAGACCCAGTTATGCCTTCTCATCCATTATGCTCTATAGTTGCCATATGCGTTGCCTTTACATATGTTGTGGACCACAAGTCATGGTTTTTAAAACAGTTTTTTGTAGTTGAAAAAATAAGAGAAAAATGTTATATTTACCTAGATATTTGCTGTTTTCTGTGCTTGTCATTAATTCCTGAAGATCTAAATTTTCATTTCATTTGGAATCTTTTCTTTTCCTTTAGCATTTCTCATAGTGTGATTCTGTTGGTTCATAGTTTCTTTCTTTCTTTTGTTCTTTTTTATTTTTTTTTCTTTTGAGACAGGGTCTTGCTCTGTTGGCCAGGCTGGAGTACAGTGACATGATCACAGGCAGTCTTGAAACTTCTGGGCTCTGGCAGTCCTCCTTCCTCAGCCTGCTGAGTAGTTGGGACAACAGGTGTGTGCCACCATGTCCGGCTAAGTTTTTAAAATTTTTCTGTAGAGATAGGGTTTCCCTGTGTTGCCTAGGCTGGTCTTGAACTTCTGGGCTCAAGTCATCCTTTTGCCTGGGCATCCCAAAGTGTTGGGATTACAGGTGTGAGCTACCATGCCTGATTTTTAGTTTTCTTTTATCTGAAAATAACTGTTTTCACTTTCATTCTTGACATGATGGATATTATACAATTCTTGGTTGACAGGTTTTTCTGAAACATTTTAAAGATATTGTTGCATTGTCTTTTCATCTTTATGATTTATGATGTTAACAGTTATTCAAATAATTGTTCTATTATATATGTGTCATCTGTATCTGGTCACTTTAAAAATTTTACTTTATTTTTGATTTGCAGAAGGTTGATTATGATCTTCCTAGGTGTGGATTTCTTTGTTCTTTTTGAGATGCATTGAGCTTCTTGAATATATAAATTTACTTCTTTTATCATATTAGAGAAAATTTTGGTCATAATTTCTTCAAATATTTTTCCACTCCATTCTCTCTTCTTTTGTGCAACTCCAATTACAAGGATGTTAAACCTTTTGATATAGTCCCACATATCACGAAGTCTCTGTTCATTAAAAATGTTTTTCTCTGTGCTCTTCAGGTTGTATAACTCTACTGATCTATTTTTAAGCTCATTGATGTTTTCGTCCATCTTCTTCAATTTGCTGCAATTATTTTCTAGGTATTGTATTATTGAGGTTTAGTATTTCCATTTGGGGTTTTTTTTGGTAGTTTTTATTTCTCTGCTCAGATTTTCTATCTTTTCATTTATCGTGAGCATATTTTCCTTTATACCCTTGAGCATAGTTATAATAGCTTTTTAAAAAATCATTTCCTGTTAATTTAAACATCTGGGTCATCTTGGGGTTGCTTTGTATTTATCAACTTTTCTCATGAGAATGAGCCACATTTTCTGTTTATTTGGATATCAAGTAATTTTCTATTGTCTGTTGGCATTATAAATGCTATGCTACAGAGTTCTAGATTTTGTTATAATACTATGAAGAAACTTGATGTTATTGTCTTAGCAAGCAATGTATTTGGTTTGACTCAAATTATAAATATCATTTTCTTGTGTCTTTGATTAAATTTTGGTTTAGCTCTTTTAGCCTTAGCTGGCTGCTGAAGTCTGTCCACATACATGTGGTCCAAGAGTTAGCCAGGGATTTAAGTAGAGTTTATACACAAAAGTTAGGGCACCACCCCTGTAACTCTTTTCTGGTATTATTGCCTCACTTTATTATAGTAGTTTGCTATAATTGTCCTGAATTCTGTTTTCTAGTTTTTCAAGTCAGAAAAACTGCAATTTTTATGTTGTAGTCACCCTGAATGGCATAGACTGAGGTCTGCTGTCAGCCTAGAAGCCATGAAAATGTGAAACTCACCCAGTGTCACGCCTATATTTTAACTGTCAACTCTGCTCCAAAATCTAGCTGCTTTTGGTCTTTTCCCAGAGCCTTCAAGTATTTGTTTTTTTCATATTTTGTCCAAAGTTTATTGTTTTACCTGTGGAAGGGTTGGTTCACTAAGCGCTTACTTGGTCATTATCAGAAGAAGCTAGAATTCCAAATTTCTTGTTTGGTTAATTGCTAGAGCTGTCCTTCTTCCCTCCCTCCCTCCCTCTCTTCCTCCCTCCCTCTCCTCCCTCCCTCCCTTCCTTCCTTCCTTCCATCCATATTGTTATCTCTTTGTTTACTTACTCTGAGAGAAGTAGATGAAAATTGTCCTATTATGACACAGCATAGTGACTCACACCTATAATCTCAGTACTTTGGGAGGCAAAGGCAGGAGAATTGCTTGAGCCTAGGGGTTCAAGACCAGCCCAGGCAACATAGTGAGACCTGTCTCTACAAAAAGTTAAACAAAATTAGCCAGGTGTGGTGGCTCACACCTGTGGTCCTAGCTACTCTGGAGGCTGAGGTGGGAGAATTACCTGAGCCAGGGAGGTTGAGGCTGCAGTTACAGTGTGGGTGATTCAGCAAGATCTCAAAAAAATACATAAAATCCATGTTGTAGCATGGATCAGGACTTCATTCCTTTTTTTTGGCTGAATAATATTCTACTGTGTGGATATACTGTATTTTGTTTATCCATTCATTAGTTGATAGGCATTTGGGTCATTTATACTTTTTTTTTTTTTTTTTTTTTGAGATAGAGTCCTGCTCTGTCACCCAGGCTGGACTGCAATGGTGCAATCTCAGCTCACTGCAACATCTCCTGGGTTCAAGTGATTCTCGGCCTTAGCCTCCTGAGTAGCTGGGACTACAGGCATGTGCCACCATGCCTGGCTATTTTTTTTTTTGTATTTTTTAGTAGAGATGGGGTTTCACCATGTTGGCCAGGCTAGTCTTGAACTCCTGACCTCAGTTGATCCACCTGCCTCGGCCTCCCAAAGTGCTGGTATTAACAGGCGTGAGCCACCTTGGCCGGCCTGTTTATACTTTTTAAATACTACAAATAATGCTGCTGTGAACATCAGTGTACAAGTTTTCGCATGAACATGTTTTAATTTCTGTTTCACATATACCTGGGGTGGAATTTCTGGGCCATCAGATAACTCTATGCTTAACTGTTTTCTTTGAGACAAGGTCTTACTTTCTCACCTAGGCTGGAGTGCAGTGGCATGAACATGACTCACTGCAGCCCCAACCTCCTGTGCTCAAGTGCTCCTCCCACCTCAGCCTCCTGAGTAGCTGGGACTACAGGCATGCACCACCATGCTCAGCTAATTCTTAACACTTTTCTGTAGAGATGTAGTCTCACCATGCTGCCCGGGCTGGTCTCGGACTCCTGGCCTCAAGTGATCCTCATGCCTTGGCCTCCCAAAGTGTATGGGTTAACTTTTTGAGGACCTGCTAAACTGTTTTTTAAAGTGTTTGCACCATTTCACATTCTCATCAGCAGTTTATTAGGGTTCCAGATTTTTACATATCCTTGATTTTCATTTTTTTGTTCTGTCTTGTTTTTTCAGACTTTTTATTATAGCCATCCTAGTGGGTATGGAGTGGTATCTCATTGTGGTTTTGATTTGCATTTTCATAATGGTTAATGATGTAGAACATCTTTAAATGTGCTTATTGACCATTTGTATATCATCTTTGGAGAAATGTCTATTAAAATTCTTTACCAACTTTTAAATTCAATTATTTGTTTTTTGGAAGAGTTCTTTAGGTTTTTTTCTTCAGTATTGTTTTAGCTATTCTGTGTCCCTTGCATTTCCATTTGTATTTTAGTATCAGCCTATCAATTTCTACAATTTCTATAGCTGGGATTTTGACAAGAATTGCATTGAATATACAAATCAAATTAGGGAATATTGCCATCATAACAAGCTTAAGTCTTCTAATCTGTGAACACAAACTATCTTTCCATTACTTAGGTCTTCTTTAATTTTTTTCAATGTTTTGCAGTTTTCAATGTATGAGTCTTGCTCTGTTTGTTTAATTTATTTCTAAGATTGTATTCTTTTTAAAGCTACTGTGAATGTAATTGATTTTCATATATTAAGCCAATCTTACATTCTGTGATAAATCTCATTTGGTCATATCGTATAATTTTTTTTAATATGTTGCTGGATTCAATTTGCTAGTATCATATTGAGGATTGTTGCATCTATAGTCATAAGGAATTTTGATCTACAGTTTTCTTTTTTCAGTAATGTCTTTGGTTTTGGTACTAGCAAACTACTAACCTCATAGAATAAGCTAAGAAGGGTTCCTTTTCCTCCCCCTCCCCCTCTCTCCCTTTCCCTCCCCTCCCCTCTCCTCCTCTTTCTTAGTCTCCTATTCCTCCCTCTTCTTCCTCTTTCTCCTCTTCCTTCTCCGCCCCTTCCCTTTCCCTTCCTCCTCCTCCTCTTCCTCCTTCTCCTCCTCCTCCTTCTTCTTCTCCTCCTCTTTCCTCTCCTCCTCCTCTTCCTTCTTCTTCTCCTCCCTCTTCTCCTCCTCCTCCTTCCTCTCCTCCTCCTCCTTCTTCTCCTCCTCCTCCTCCTTCCTCTTCTCCTCCTCCTTCCTCTCCTCCTCCTCCTCCTTCTTCTTCTTGATGGTGCCTTGCTATGTTGCATAGCCTGCTCTTGAACTTTTGACCTCAAGCAACCCTCCTGCTTCAGTCTTCTAAAGTGTTAGGATCACAGGTGTGAGCACTGCCTAAATTCAAGGTTATTATTGATTGGTAAGGACTTATTCCTGCCATTTTCTTAACTGTTTTCCAGTTGTTTTGTAGATCCTTGGTTTTTCTTATATTTTTGTTGTTTACCTTTGTGCTTTGGTGGTGGTGTTTTTTTCCTGTGGTATTGAGCTTTGTTTCCTTTTTCTTTCTCATTTTTGTAACTGTTGTAATTTATTTCTTTGTGGTTACCATGGGGTAACGTAAAGAGTCTTATAGTTATAACAGACTATTTTAAGCTGATAACAACCTAACTTTGGTTGCTTACAAATACTCTGGACATCCCCTCTTCCTCTTACAATTTCTATTTTTGCTGCCTTAATTTATATCTTTATCTTTGTGTGTTCTCTAGTCACTAATTGTAGTTTTGTTTTTTTTTTGACCATTTTGAATTCAAACTTCCATACTAGAGAATTGAAAGACTTACATAGCACCATTATAACATTAGGGTATTCTGCATTTGATTATGAATTTACCTCTACTGGTAAGTTTTATATTTTCATAATTGTAATTATCATCCTTTGTTTCCAGTTGTAGCACTTTCTTAAGCAGTTCTTTTAATTCTACTTATTATGAATTCCTTCAGCTTTTGCTTGTCTGGGAAATACTTAATTTTTCCTTCATTTCAGAAGCATAGTTTTGTTGTATATAGTAATCTTGGTTGGTGGGCTTTTTTTTCTTTCCATTTTTTTTTTTAGGATCTCGTTTGTCATCAGGCTGGAGTGCAGTGGCATGATCTTGGCTCACTACAACCTCTGCCTCCTGGGTTCAAGTGATTCTCCCACCTCAGCCTCCCAACTAGATGGAACTACAGATATGCACCACCATACTTGGCTAATTTTTGTATTTTTTGTAGAGATGGGGGTTTTACCAAGCTAGTCTCAAATGGGGGTTGCCCAAGCTAGTCTCAAATTCCTGGCCTCAGCCTACCTTGGCCTTCGAAAGTGCTGGAATGACAGGTGTGAGCCACCACACCTGGCCGACAGTTATTTTTCTTTGAGCACTTTGAAACATTCTCTCCTAGCCTGCAAGGTTTCTGCTGAGAAGAATTCTGCAGAAAGTTTAATGGGGATGCTTTTCTCTCATAGCTTTTAGAATTCTTTTTTTTGTCCTTTTTTTTTTTTTTTTTTTTTTTTTTTAAAGTTTAGAAGCAGAGGTATAATAGGCAGAAGAAAGAGAAAAGAGAACAGCTCTCTCTCTACTCAGAAAGAGGGGCTTCAGAGAGGAAAAGGCCAGCCAGTGGTGGAATTCCCCGGATTTTATAGGAAGGCTTAAAGGGTCAGTGTCTGATTTATGTAGGGCCCACAGATTAATTCCCTGAACTGTAAAACTTCCCGCACATTGAATACATGAAGAAGATGGGGACATGTGGTGGTTGCTTACAGCAAAGGAGGAAATTATGATAGGAAAGTTGGAGTTACTGTTGCTGACACCCTGTTGGTTGGTCAGAGGCTAGGGTCAGTCCAGAAGCCTCTGGATAACACCAGTGGGTAACCCTAGCCAGAAATCCTCAGTTGTCCTAGGACCTCTTCCAGCCTCATGTAACAGCAATGTTCTCCATGAAAGGAAGGTGGTTCAAACATGGCCAATATGCCCAGCAACTTGTGAATACTAGGGGATTCTCCATGTTCTCCCCAGCAAGCCTCACATCCAAGTCTTTAAGAATGACAGTCATGCTAATTATATTCTTTAAAGGCTGAAAGATGCCCATTATTGATTTTATTTGGTTTAAAATGGAGGCCGAGAGTCCCAGAATGAATGGACAGAGTTGGAGTCCTATCCTCTTCTCACTGTTTTGATGAATGTTGTACCTTAGAATCCTGGACAAGCCTCCAGTATGAAGCCGCTTCATCATTTGGGGTAAATACTTGGGGTTTGTTGTCTCATGCCCAGAAAATTTAGGATACGAGCATACACGAGGAGTTTAGGAGTGGAGTTTTAATAACCAGAAGAAAGAGAAAGGAGAACAGCTCTCTCTCTAGTGAGAGAGAGGGGCTTCTGAGAGGAAAAGGCCCTTTTTTTGTGACTTTTGTCAGTTTGATTATAATGTGTCTTGGAGAGGATCTTTTTGGGCTGAATCTAGCTGGTGTCTTTGAGCTTCCTGGATCTGGATATCCATATCTCTTCCAAGAACTTGGGAACTTTTTAGCTATTACTTTGTTAAAGAGGTTTTTTTGTGTCTTAATCTTTTCTCCTTCTGGCGCCTCTATAATGTGAATGTTTATATGTTTAATGGTGTCCTATAACTCCCACAGGCTTTTTTATTGTTCTTTTTTTCCCCCCTTTCTCACTGGGTTGTTTTAAGAGACCTGTTTTCAAGTTTAGAAATTCTTATTTTCTGCTTGAGCTGGTCTGTTGTTGAAACTCTCAATTGTGTTTTATATTTCATTTATTGAGTTCTTCAGGTCCAAAAATTACTGTTTGATTCTTTTTAATGATAGCTCTCCCTTTGTTGAATTTCTTATTCAGATCATGAATTGCTTTCCTCATTTTATTGAGTTGTCTGTATTCTATTGTATCTCACTAATATTCCTTAATATCATTATTTTGAATTCCTTTTTGGGTATTTTGTAAATATCCATTTCTTCAAGGCCTGTTACTAGAAATTTGTATTGTTCTTTTTTTTTTTTTTTTTTTTTTTTTTTTTT